>NW_023458561.1:4092893-4111821 GCF_013731165.1 Rhagoletis pomonella | reverse complement strand
ATTGCAAGGAATCGTACGTGGATTACAAGATACGTGATATGATAGTCATCCATTCCCCACATGACAAGGTTCGGTCAGCAGCACTTCAAAAGATTAATCCAACTCTCGACGAGGTTTTCAATATCGCCTCAGTCTACGAATCAACGCTCAAGACGTGCTTAGAAATAAAAGGTTAAAATTCGGATTCAACAATCAACAAGCTTTATTTTAAACGACATCAGAATCGGGGATCTAGTAAGAAAACTAATAACAAGAGTAACACACCTAAGGATTCACAAATGTTTCGTAAGTCATGTCCAGAAACAGTTAAAAGTCTCATTAGTAAATAGTGCACAAATCAAGCTTTCGTTTGATATACAACATGTTGTGTTTAATCCTCGCAAGTCGGGGTATTTAAAAAAATAACTCTGGCCTGACCAATGCCAGCTATCCACAGTATTTTTGCGCAAAACATTTTTCTTAGTAAGGGTTATAATCCTTAGTAAGGGTTATAATCCCTTAGTGCGTCCGAAAGCCACCAACGCAAAAGGTGTTCTGTGCAAAAGGTGTTGCCCCCTCTTCTTTGGCAACACAGAAAGGAGAATTCTACATAGTGAGGGTTATAGTCCCTAAGCGCGGACGAAGACCGCCAACGCAGAAGGTGTTCTGTGCAAAAGGTGTTGCGCCCCTATTCTTCGGCAACACAGAAAGGAGAATTCTGCTTAGTAAGGGTTATAATCCCTAAGCGCGGCCGAAGGCCGCCCACGCAGAAGGTGTTCTGTGCAAAAGGTGTTGCGCCCCTCTTCTTCGGCAGCACAGAAAGGAGAATTCTGCTGAGTAAGGGTTATATGCCCCAAGTGCGGCCGAAGGCCGCCAAAGCCCAAGGTGTTCTGTGCAAAATGGTGTTGCGCCCCTCTTCTTCATGTTTTCGGCAACACAGAAAAAGGTTTTGCGCAAAAATACTGTGGATAGCGTAGCTGGCATTGGTCCGACCAGGGTTATTTTTTGAAATACTCCGATTTGCGAGGATTAAACACAACATGTTGTATATCAAACGAAAGCTTGAGTCGTGCACTATTTATTTATAAGACCTTTAACTGTAATTAATACCGCATTTTTTTAAGAAAAATGTTTTTGTTTAAAATTGTTTGTAATTTTTTTTACATAAATTGGATTTTTGCTAAAACTTAAGAAGTTATATATAATATTTATATACGTAATTAAAGTCACTCACATTTCCTATTTAATGACGTTAAAATTTTTAGAATCCGTTTGATGGTTTTCGAGATATATGAATTTGAAAAAAGCGCTACATTTGACTTTGACCATTCGTAACTACCTTAGTTGTTGTTTCTGCCTAAAAAAAATTACACCGTTATATTTGTCTCAAAAGCCTCTATCGAACTCAACTGTTTTTATTGTAATTTTTCCATAATTCGGATTCTTAACTTGTTCCTCGTTTTTTGTCAAGAAAAAATATTATTTGAGTTGGTTGAAATTAATTATACATAACGTTAAAATATTAAAAAGTATTTTGTTCAACTAAAACACGTATATTAACGAGAATTTTGTACTGACAAAGTAAAGGGAAAATTGTAGTAGACGGACGGCAAATTCTAGAAAAAGGGGGGGATGAGGGGGGGTAGAATAGGACCCACTGATTTCAAAAATACCCCCCTTTTTTCTAGCAACCCTATAGTTCTTATATAATTTATTGTTAAAGTTTTCATATAAACGATGAATAAGATAGCAAAATAACATTCAACTTGGTGCTACCAGACTGGAATTTTGAATAATAAAAGCGGATTTTTAATTCGGAAATTTCACTTAGTAGAATCCTCCTTTCTGTTTTGCGAAGAAAAGGAGCTGAACACCGTTTGCAGAGAACACCTTCGGCCGCACTTAGGAATTATAACCCTCAGGCAGTAGAATCCTCCCTTCTGTTTTGTGAGGAAAAGGAGCTGAACACGGTTTGCAGAAAACACCATTCTGCGTAGGCGGCCTTCGGCCGCACTTAGAGATTATTACCCTCAGGCAGTAGAATTCTCCTTTCTGTTTTGCGAAGAAAAGGAGCTGAAAACCGTTTGCAGAGAACACCTTTCTGCGTAGGCGGCCTTCGGCGGCACTCAGGGAGTATAACCCTCAGGCAGTAGAATTCTCCTTTATGTTTTGAAAAGAAAAGGAGCTGAACACCTTTTTCAGAGAACACTTTTCTACGTAGGCGGCCTTCGGCCGCAGTTAGGGATTAAAACCTTCAGGCAGAAGAATTCTCCTTTCTGTTTTGCGAAGAAAATGAGCTGAACACCTTTTGCAGAGAACACCTTTCTGCGTAAGCGGCCTTCGACCGAACTTAAAGCAAACAAATCGGGCTGAACCAACACCGCCTACGTCATGGGCAATATTTTTGTAAAGGGGTTCGTGACCGGAAACCCTCATTGATAATAATACACGCCCAGAATAAAAGTAGCGGTAAATTTTCATTTTCTTTTGTATTGATTTCCCCTGTATTCCTTTTTAAACATTGCCTTCTTTGTATGTATTATTTTGTACAATATGGCAACACATGGTATGTGTCAGTTTGCAACCATGTGTTATTGTAAATATGGGTGCAATTCAATGTAACTTACAAGTCGACAAAAGTTTAATTAAAGTGATTTATATACAAGATAAAATAAAATAAAAGTGTGTAAAGTATTAAGTACAGTGTTATGTGCATTTATATATATGAAAGTATGTGACAAATGCACTTTTTGTTAAGGAAACCAAGTGGAACGACTTAAGAAATTTTAACAACAAATAACTTATAGACAATGGCGCGTATTCATAGTCCAGCAACTAATGGGTTGTTTTTGCTTACGCGTAAAAGCACATTTAGCTCTAAATGCTACTCTAAATGTACATTTATCCATAAAAAATTCGTCACCTAAATGCAACTAAATGCAACTCCATTTTTGCATTAAGAATCTAAATGCTAAAAGCAACCCTGTGATCTTCCAAAGTTTCCACGATTTGAACATGGTTTAATGAGCAAAAGTGGCAACATTGCTTTTTCGAGTATACAGTCGCTACCTGCGTTTCAGTGATCGCCGATCGAGATTTCATTTATTATTTTACATTATTTGGATAAAGAAAAGTTACGCAAATTCAACATCGATATGATGCTGATAGAAATCTGGATTACTTTGTGACCAACTCTGTTTGTTTTGTTTCCTAATTAAGTGTGGAAATTATAATTGACAGAACCGACAAATGAATATATACACAAACAAATGTTCGGTTATGGTTAAAAGAATTCAAGTTTTGGGAAATGTTTAGTTATTGGCCCATCGTTTTTGGGGTGGGGGGCGGAGGGGGTGGGGACGTGGCCCCCAAACCCCCCTCATTCGAAAGGGGACAGTCGCCACTTTACGAAAAGCAACATTGGGTACCTACCCCAGACCCCTAGGGAACCGTTTGAAAATGGGGTAAAAACGGCATTTTCCGAGGAAAACTGAGCAGTTTGAAGTGGTATGTATCCCAACTAACGAAAACCGTGGGATTTTTAAATAAAAGAAATTATCCCAAGTTGGTTATCAGGCGATTTGAAAAAAAAAATAACTAAAAAAAAAAAATTAAGGAAAAAAACTAAAGATATTGTGAAATTAAGAAAAAGCCACAGATAGAAATGTTGTAGTAATAGTAATATGATAGTATTTTAGCGCAGAACTTCTTTTTGCGTAGGCGGCCTTCGTCCGCACGTAGGGATTATAACCCTCACTACGTAGAATTCTCTTCTGTGTTGCCAAAGAAGGGGGGCTGAACACCTTTCTGCGTAGGCGGCCGTCGGCCGCACTTAGGGATTATAACCCTCACTACGTAGAATTCTCTTCTGTGTTGCCAAAGAAAGGGGGCTGAACACCTTTTGTAGAAAACACCTTTCTGCGCAGGCGGCCTTCGGCCGCACTTAGGGATTATAATCCTCACTACGTAGAATTCTCTGTTGCCAAAGAAAGGGGAATGAACACCTTTTGCAGAGAATACCTTTCTACGTAGGCGGCCTTCGGCCGCACCTAGGGATTATAACCCTCACTACGTAGAATTCTCTTCTGTCTTGCCAAAGAAAGGGGGTTGAACTCCTTTTGCAGAGAACACCTTTCTGCATAGGCGGCCTTCGGCCGCACTTAGCGATTATAACCCTCACTACGTAGAATTCTCTTCTGTGTTGCTAAAGAAAGGGGGCTGAACACCTTTTGCAGAGAACACCTTTCTGCGTAGGCGGCCTTCGGCCGCACTCAATGATTATAACCCTCACTACATAGAATTCTCTTCTGTGTTGCCAAAGAAAAGGGGCTGAACTCCTTTTGCAGAGAACACCTTTCTGCATAGGCGGCCTTCGGCCGCACTTAGGGATTATAACTCTCACTACGTAGAATTCTCTTCTGTGTTGCCAAAGAAAGGGGGCTGAACTCCTTTTGCAGAGAACACCTTTCTGCGTAGGCGGCCTTTTAATGCTGACTGGCTTATATCATATTTTCTTTTGTCTCTCATCCTTCTTGTATATTTAGCAGATTGACAGCTAAACGCCGCCATTTAATTTGCATATGCAACCAAAGGCAGAGGTATTGAAGGTGTTTTTATTTAATAAATTGTGATTGATAGGTTAAAATTAAAGTAATAAAGAAAGTTGTAACAAGTCGAATAAAGTTTAAAGTGAAGGGGAATATAAAAATGCATTGGTGAAGTGGCTACTTTAAGGAAAATAGGAGTGATAAATGTACGCTAATTTCCGAATTTTACAAAAAAGGGCATATTTCAAACCCAATTTGTAAATAAATTAGTGACCAAAAATTACAATAGTGGATGTTAAAATAATGGGTAGACCCTTGGCTACAAGTGTGTGCAATTTTTTTGGATCGGGTCACCCCTTTGGACGCAATACCCCGAAATAAGTGGGTCACTTACTAAACAGTACCCCGAGTTTTTGTATTGAATTTTCGGTTTAGAATTTATTTTTTCCTTTTCAGTAGGGTTTTTGCACATTATCTTTTCTGTGAGAATTTATCGTAATAGATACGGATCTGAATAAGGGACTGGAACAAGGCTGTTTGTCAAAAGCATACGATTTCGAACTCGCGTAAATGTACATTTGCTAAATGCGATAGCATGAACGCTCTTCGAAAACATATGTTCGAAAGTGCTAAATGTTGCATTTTAAATGCAGCAAAAATGCTGTATAAGTCGAAACTAACAAAGTTGCAACTTAAATTTAAGTACCAACTTAAAATTTACCTCTATTCATAGTCGCATTTCAGACTTCTACTAAGTAGTTTCGACTTAGTTTACAATATAGCAAAACGAGTCTGAAAATGTATCGATTTTTCTTTACGATATTTTGCAAAAATTACACATTTATTAAATAATATCAAGTTTGATCATCCGTTTATGTAATTTTTATTTTCATTGCATGATTATGCAAAAGAATAGGGTATCATTTTCTTGTTAAATGTGTGAAATAGCCAGAACAACCGCAGTGATGTGAAGTCGATGTTTATCGACAGCATGCTGTGAAACATACAAATAGTAGATATCTAAATGTCATGCACAAATTTAATTTAAAAGAGCTAGCGTGAAACTGACTTATTATTTATCTAAATTATTCCAATTATAAAATTGTTATGTAGCTTTATTCGAAATGTAATACGCATTTAATTTTATCTTCCGATTAAAATGAAATTTGAATTTTTTAATTGGAGATTATTCAATATTATCAAAATCACCCTCTACCAACTTAATTTTTACATATTTCGCCTGTTTTCCCTTAATTTGATAAAATACTTCTTCCCAGTTACGACATAGTTGCAGCTGCAGCCGAAACTAAATTTTAAGTTGGTACTTAGCCAGAAAAGTCGAAACTAAGGCGACTATGAATAGCTTTAGTTGTGATTTAGAATAGTTTCGACTTAGTTGAGTACTAAATATGACTATGAATATGCGCCAATGATATTGTTTATATTTTTTAGTTAACATCCTGACCAAGTTTCATTTGTTAATTCCACCTGGTTTTCATAAAACACAAGGTGCGGCTGACTACTAAAGCCCACCCGTACTTTGGGTATCGATACGGTCAAGGTGCAGTTCATGGTCCGCACCGAAAAATGGTGCAATATAATCGAAAGAGGAATCAAACGACACGTAATGACACCAGAGTTAAGAATCCGAATGCGGAAACTGATTTTTTGAAACCGCTCAAAAGTTATTCGTAGAAACCCGTTCGATTTTAGTATACTTCGGATTCTTAACTCTGGCGTCAGTACGCGTCGTTTGATTCCTCTTTCGATTATATTGCACCATTTTTCGGTGGGGACCATGAACTGCACCTTGACCGTATCGATACCCAAAGTACTAGGTATCGATCGAAAAGTATCGAGTATGTACTTGTGTTTATTTGTATCGTTTCATGCCTAGGGATGCAAATTTTCAGAGCCAACATCGATACATCGATATTTCGATGTATCGTAAACACTAACATCGATGCCGAAAAAAATCGCCCCAAAACTATCGATACATCGCCATTTTCCGATGTTTCTCTTTTTTAATAAGTATGTTACAGGTACTTCAAGATTTGCAGGTTTTTACAGGAAGCTGTTAACGTACGCCACCTTCCATAAGGTTTATTAATGGCGAAAACCGCTTTACCTGTAAAACCTGCAAATCCTGAAATACCTGGAACTGACTTAATGCTTGTTAAAATTGTAAGAAAAACCTAGTGTCCATCTAAACTGCTACACTGTTAACATTTCAATGGGTGGTTTCTTGAATTTAATCAGATTTCCTTCCAATGTCATAATAGATTTGCTGTTTACGAGCAGATAATACTTACACTCACCTTAAGTCGTGTTGAAATACTGTAACTACGTCATGGAAATCGCCTATGTTCAACGTTGCCAATTGCTTTTATTAAGTGCAGGGCTGCCATCACCCGTATTACGCTTACCCAAAGGGCTCTGTCCCACGGTCAGAAATTATCACGATATTTGGATCGCGATCCATATTGATGGATTGATGGATCGCGCACGAATGCTACATGTTCAATATTTAGCGCGTCAGTATTTCCATATTTTTTTTTTTGCTGAACGCTTATTATGACGCAAGAAAATATTTTTATTTTGTACGTATAATTTACAGATAATGCATTTATTATTTATGACAATTATTTTAAGATTTGTTCAATTTGTTTTGAAAGATTTTAAGCCCCGAGAGTGAAGGCAGAGCCGATGTTTACATTATGAGAGTAAAAGATGTACTAAAGAAATGTATGGATCGCGTTTTGAAAGTGCTACACGTTCAATATTTATTGACGGTTTTGCGATCCGCGATCCAAATTTCAAAATTTTTAGAAATTTTGCGATATGGATCACGATCCATCAATACTGCATACTACACCGTCAATAAATATCGCGATACTTGGATCACGTCAATAAATAGTGACCGTGTGACAGAGCCCAAAGAATATAACATAAAGATGTGAACGCAATGGCAATTTTGAACCGAAGCTAAAGTCGATGCTTAAAACATCGTTAAAATTGACATCGATATATCGCCAATTTTACGATGTTGAGTAATTTTCAAATATCGATGGTAAACATCGGTTTTTTGGCCGATGTTATCGATGTTTCAGAAACATCGATGCATCGTTTGCATCCCTATTCATGCCTAGTTTTGTGTTGTTTTGTAAGAAAGAATTTATGTTCTTAAAATTCTGTTATCACGAGTGTCGGGCGTGAAGGAAACAAAGATGCCAAACATGGTATTAACATCCACCCAACAAAACATAAGTGGCAATAGAGCTGTCCATAAAGACTGCTCTTTTTCCACAGAGGCATTTATTGTAGAAAATGCCAACTGCTTTTTATGTGGTCGCAATTTCGTTGAAGGGGAAGGTACTTTTTTAATCTTTGAAAGCCGGTTACGTGATGATGGAGGAGTTGATAATCCTTTATCTATTATATTATCTACGGCACTTGGCAGAGATTTGGATGAAATGAGCGCTCATTCATCTGTAAGAACGCAAAAATGTTTTTTAACGGCCCTTAATATAGAAATTTATATTTTCAGTTGCTTTGTGAGGCGTGTAACAAAAACGTTTTGGAATTTGAGAGGCTCCTTCAAAAATTTTGCGAAATGCGCGTTCAAATAATTACTTCCTTCAATCGGACTATACAAGGCTATAATATCGACCCAATTCTAATTGATTTTGAATGTGATATGGCTCGTGCAGATGGAACTGGCGCTAAAGAGGTTTTTGACGAGGCAATCTTGGAAGAAACAAATTGTAATAGCAAAAGTCTAATCCTAGTTGGATCCCAAAGTGCGGGTGTTTGTGAAGATAATGGTTCAGAAAAAATACTTTCGGAGGTTTTCGCTAAGTCAGAATTAGAGTTTGTGGATGAAGTATCGGATTTAGTAGAGGAAATTATTGACAATGACGCGATTGTTAGCGAAAGCGGTTTGTCAAACTGTGGGGCTCCATGCACAGATGATTACCCAGATAACAATTCTTTGGAGAGTGATGTTTCGGAGTTATGTGTTAATACGGAACAAGGTATGTCAATTTCCATATACATACCGTCGGCTCGGTAAAATATTGTCGTATATCAACTATTCATGATCTTCGAGAATACGCGATTAAAAGTTGTGTTTACGTATTTTCCTGCAAAAAATATCCAGTAACTTGCCAGAATTACAGAGTAAGCCAATATTTACTCCCAATGGGAGAAATATGCAAGAAAGTACGAAAACGCAAAACCAGCAAGAAGTTGCAAGTTTTATGAACAGCTGATTAAATTGCTATTTTCAGACTCAATTTTCTAAGTAGGCCTATTAGGATGTTGTTGAAATCTTGGATTTGCAGTTGGAACTGCATTTGGGTTAGCTTTCCAAAACGAAACCAATCGAGATTTCAGGGAAAGTATAAGGAATTTCGTTGTTGTTGTTGTTCGTCCGTCAGTTCATATAGATGCCTTCTGACGTGCCTAGTCGAGGGCTCCTCTGCAAGCAGCTGTCTGTTTGGGTGGCCACTTCTGTGGCTCCCGATCAGGAACTGCTTGCAGAGCATTATGTTGTGCTCCTTTACGGGGAGCATTTGCGCCTCGCCGTGGAGATGATGTTCGGGCGACATCAGGAGGCTGGAATTTCGTCATGAAACTTGGTGAGGATGTTGGGGGAGGCTTTATCTAGATGAATATATCACTCTCGCAAAATAGTTGCTAAGAGTTAAAGCAATTTGTTGTTAAATAATCTTCACTACCACCCCAAATTTTTGTACAAAATACCACTTTACACTTATATTGTGTGATATACTATATTTTCAATGTTCACGTGCGTACCCTACAAGAAAAGCGCTTTTTTAACCTTTTCACTAACACACTAAAATATCCACCAATACACAGAAAAATATTTGTAAAATAACCTTAGGTAATACAATATGTAGAAAAGAGATGTTGTTGTCCTAGCGGCTACAACAACCCCGCCCAGGACGGTTGGTATCTCAGTCGTTGGCGTCAAGTTCCACTAACGGCAACCCTAGGAAATGTGCAGCTTCTGTGGGGTTTGTCCACAGGGACAAGGCCGTTAGGGTTGTCGGGTTTTCCGGGCATGCGAAGAGATGTTTCGAGTCATGTGGGGTCTCTCCGCATGCCGGACACTCATGCGGCACATCCTCATTCAACCTACTCAGGTAGGAGTTTAACCTGCTGCAGTAGCCGGAGCGAAGTTGTGCAAGTGTTGTGCGAGTCTCCCGAGGCAGATGAAGCTCCGTCTCGTCTATGTCCGGGGGTGGTATGCCTAGAACGGCATTCACAGGTCTAGAGTCTACATAACTCGAGACTGAGTCCCTGTGAATGCCGTTCAGGGCCTGTCTGCTTGGGTGGCCACTTCTGTGGCTCCCTTGTTGTTGTTGTTGTAGCGGCTACAACAACCCCGCCCAGATCGGTTGGTATCTCAGTCGTTGTCGTCAAGTTCCACTAACGGCAACCCTAGGAAGCGTGCAGCTTCTGCGGGGTTTGCCCATAAGGACAAGGTCGTTAGGGATGTCGGGTTTGCCGGGCATGCGAAGAGATGTTTCGAGTCATGTGGGGTCTCTCCGCATGCCGGACATTCATTAGGCACATCCTCATTCAGCCTACTCAGGTAGGAGTTTAACCTGCTGCAGTAGCCGGAGCGAAGTTGTGCAAGTGTGGTGCGCGTCTCCCGAGGCAGATGAAGCTCCGTCTCGTCAATGTCCGGGGGTGGTGTGCCTAGAACGGCATTCACAGGTCTAGAGTCTACATAACTCGAGACTGAGTCCCTGTGAATGCCTATCAGGCTCCCTATCAGGAACTGCTTGCAGAGCATTATATTGTGCTCCTTTACGGGGAGAATTTGCGCCTCGCCGTGTAGATGGTGTTCGGGCGACATCAGAAGGCATCCTGTCACTGTCCTGAGTGCAGTGTTCTGTACAGTCTGTAGCTTCGTCCACTGCGTCCTACTAGTCCCCGGCGACCACACTGGCGCTGCGTAGTTCAAAACCGGCCGGCCTATTGCCTTGTATGTTGCCAGCAACGTTTCTTTGTCTTTGCCCCAAGTACTGCCGGCTAGCGAATTGAGGACCTTGTTGCGGCTCTGTACTTTATTGACAATAGCGGTTGCGTGCGCAGAGAAGGAGAGCAGGCTGTCGAATGTTACTCCGAGTATTTTGGGGTTATTCACCGTCGGAATTCGTGTGTCATCGACGTGAATCCCCAGCGGTAGCCTGACCTCCTTCGTCCAGGTTGTGAACAGGGTCGCGGAGGATTTCGTAGGGGAGAGGGCTAGACACTTTGCAGTGAAGAAGCGAGAAAGTTCGGAGAGATACCCGTTTACTTTCGAACACAGGTCATCAATTCCATTCCCAGTCGCCATGATCGAGCAATCGTCGGCATAAGAGACAATCGAGACTCCCTCTGGTGGTTGAGGGAGCTTTGAATTGTAAAAGTTAAACAGTAGCGGGGAAAGGACACCACCCTGTGGAACCCCCTGTTTTATTTTTCTCTGTTTACTCGTTTTGTCTCTAAACATAACCGACGAATGTCGACCACTCAGATAATTAGCCGACCACCGTTTGAGCCTCTGTGGGAGAGAGGAGGCCTCTATATCTTCTAGTAGCGTGGAATGGCAGACGGTGTCAAACACCTTTGACAAGTGCAACGCTACTAGAATCGTACTGTCACAGGGACGGTTTCGGTTAAGGCCACGAGTTATCTGAGTGTTTATGGCGTTAAGTGCTGTTGTTGTACTGTGCACTTTACGGAAACCATCCTGATGCTTCGCTGGGGTCAAGTGGTTTGTGAAGTACGGGAGTAGCAGGGCCTCGAGTGTCTTCGCTACCGGGGAAAGGAGTGTTATCGGACGATAAGAATCTCCTTTGTTGGCAGGTTTCCCCGGTTTGAGCAGTGGGACCACTCTCCCCACCTTTCAGATGTCTGGGATGATGAGAGTGGCCATAGACAAGTTGAGGACCTCCGTTAGGTACGCTACCCCCGCAGGACCCAAATTTTTCAGCATCAGCATGCATATTCCGTCGGGACCCATGGCTTTGGAGGCTTTCGCCTTCCCGATGGCCACCTGAACTTCACCGCAAGTGAAAGCAAGGGGGGCACAGGTTGTTGTTGTTGTTGTTGTAGCAGCATACAAATTCCCCAAAGACTTTTTGGGGAGTGTTGCTGGAGTGACAGTCCTTGGCCAGATATAAATCTGGGTCGTTCCGGTTACGTAGACCCGACTGTCGTGGGAACGGGGGGCACAGGTTGTTGGCAGTTTGTGCAGCCTTCTGGTCACTCGACGCTTGGCTTTGTCCACCGGAGGATGCAGTATGAACTACCGGCTAAAATTGCTCGCGCATCGTGGGTCCGATATACATCCTGCCGGTATGAAGCGAGCTGCAGCAGCAGTGACAGCCCTGCGGAGCTTACGTTCACCGAGATGGACGTCGGTTGGTGTGGGGAGCGCTGTGAAGGGGTTTTCGGTAAACTCCGCGTAACCTTTCCAATCAGCTTTAGAAAAGTTGATATAGGTCCGGTGTTGGCAGAGGCAAAGTCGGTTGGTTTATCTATCGAGATGACTATGGGTAGGTGGTCTGATGCTAGAGTCAGCATAGATCGCCATGTTATGCTGTTTATCAGACCAGCGCTGACTATTGTGATGTCTGGCGAGCTACTGCAGTTACCCATAATCCTGGTGGGTGCGTCGTCGTTCATTGTGCAGAATGTCGAATCGTCTATCTGCTCAGCCAAGTCTGTTCCCCTACGATCGTTTGACAGGCTTGAGTGCCAAAGATCGTGGTGCGCATTAAAGTCACCTACTACCATAAGGTTTTCACCTCTGATGAGCGCACCTATATCAGGGTGATATCCTGCCGGGCAGCAGGTGACAGGGGGTATGTATATGTTAAATATTTCGAGCTCAACATCGCCTGACCGGATAGCGATGCCCTGACATTCTAGGGTGGTATCCCTGCGGTCGATATCTGCTTCGATTAGACGATACTGCACGGTGTGGTGCGTGATGAACGCTAAGCCACCACCATTATCTCGCTCGCGATCTCGACGGTGCACGTTGTACCCGGCGCAATTCAACAAAGTTGAATTGCTGTGCAACTTCGTCTCTTGGACCGCAGCTATCAATATACCATGCCGACACATGAAGACGGTTATCTCCTCAATCTTGTGAGAAAAGGACGCATAGTCACATGTACACAAAAGAACTGGTCAGGTTTTTCATATTACCCCCGAATTTCTGATGAGGAAATTACAGCATTATTGCATCAGCAGTGACCGTCATTTGACCGATCATTTGCCAGTAAGATTTCTTCTAGGGTATTTTATACTTTTAATATATATATATATTCATCAATTAAGTACAACGCGTTTATAAATTCGTTCACTCGTTTTAGCACTTTTCACAAACAGAGATAACAATGGCCGACAGTAAGAGCAATTATTTTCTTTTTTTTTTTTGATTCCTTAGTTTTTTAATACAGCTCAATGGTGAAATAAATATAAGGTGATGTCACTTACATAACCTCACTTTTTCTGCATGCCAATTGCAGTCATGCATTTGAGGGTACTAGAAAAAGGGGAAAAAAATTGGATTATTTTTACTATTTGGGTACTATTTCAAATACTGATATCGAATATATACATATGTACGTATATTAAAAGTTCTCGCTATCAGTGGATTTCTTTGGAAATACTTTTGTTTAACTGTTTAAACTCAATGGATAGGCATACAAACATTAAAAATGGTGTACTTATATCACTTTAAGGATTTATTCAAATTTTTAATACGAAAATGCATTCTACATTTAAAAAAAAAAGTTTTTTTACATTTTCCGCCATGTGAGAAGTTTTTGAGGCGTTAATCATTTGTTGCATATAATTTGGACCGCAATAAATTTCCTTCTCATTAAATTTTATAAAAGTAGTTTCTAAGATCAATAACTCCTTCACAAACGCAGAACTAGGCTTTGTTAAACCGCCTTTCGACAATTCGTCAACCCAAGTGACGTATTGTCCGTGGACTCCACACCAGTTAAATGAAGCTTGCGGATAATATAGCCAGCTATATACTTGACCGCGTGCTCGTGGAACTGGTCTATGTCGCTCTCTATGTTAAAATCATCTGCAGAGACGATGGAGGCATCAGATTCAACGAGATATTCCGAGATGTAGTCACAATGAGGAATGTCTCTCAGTGGAAGCCAGTTTGTATCATCTTCGCCAACATTTCCTCTTCCAGAGAGGAGTACTGTGTTTTGTGCTAAATTTTACATGAACAGCAAAAAAAATACGTATACTAATTAAATATATTACAGAAAAATCTTTTATAAGCCTATCCTACCAAGAAGATATTTTCGGAGCCGATATTTGAATTGCATCGGTGTTGGATTATCGTGCAACCCACCCTTCGCCCTCATTGCACCGAAAAAGTTCTCCAACACATCTTGGTGCAGCCGATAGGTTAGCAAATACCGCAAACAAAATTTTTTCTTGCAGACAATGGAACAACGACCGTAGAGATTTTTGCTCATCAAAATTCCTTTCTGGAAAGGAGGAAGTGTTCTCCTATAGGTTACTGCTCCAATAATCTGTTGGAAGAAACACAAACATAAGCTCTGGTTAGAGTCTGATAATATAATTGTGTTGGATTTAACAATTTTTTCATTTCATTTCATTTCATTTCATTTATTAAGAGAAAAGGCATTAGTACAATAAGATCATAGATCTTTTATAGTACAAAACAGAGATTAAAAATACCAGTAAAATAAAATAAATACATATTACTTAAAACAAAAATAAAATAAAATATATACCACATTATACATATGTAGCAAAGATCAACACAGATGACAAGAGAAAGTTAAACATTTAGATAGCGAAACCGAGACTCACAGAAAATAAATAAATATTTGGTTCAGCGAAAGTACGTATAGATGGTGTTCTTAAAGTTGCTTTTTATTTCCTACCTGGAACTTGCTTATAACACCGCTGTTGGTAGCGCCGCTGATTAGACACTGCTTCAATAACCAACTCTAACAGCTCTAAAACTTAAAAGGCACTGTTCTGAAAACCTTTTGTGAGAAAAAGACATTAGGTTAGTGAATGCATTTAGTTTGCAAAACTTACCCGGAATTCTCTTGAATAAATCGCCGCTTTTTTGGGGATTAATAGCTCAACCTATGTGGAAATATATAAACAGTCAAAATTCATCAATATGCACATATATATGTATATATTTGAGCAAAAGTTTACTTACAAAATCACAATTATTGCAAACTATCGCTCAGATTTTCCAATAAATTTGAAACGAAAAGTCAGAGAAAAAGATAATCAAAGAGATAGTGATACCTACGCATACTTTTTCACAAAATTGTTGTCTGCTCCATTTTTTGTTCCATTTTGCCCAGAAAGTAAATTGGAATAAATAGAGTAGGCATTACTGTAACGCTGGTATGCCGAAATTGCCAGAATTACAACAACCACCCCTTAAGTGACAACACCTTATTATTATTTCACCATGATATAGCTCCATATATTTCGAAAATTTGTAATAAAAAATGGCATTACAAATTTTCGCCGCTGGGCTTTTTACTATAAAATCGATACTTCGAGAATAATGCGTTTGCGGTTTTTCGCTTGAAAAGTGTTAAATATTCATTTGCACCAGACATTTTTATATATATACAAGACATTTTTATAAAACGCCCAGTAACCATAATAGACATCACTGGGGCGGCAGCCCCAGGTTTACCCCACACAAAGTGAATTCTAGTTACCTCATCCTTTCCCAAGGGTACATCACTGAGGCGGTAGCCCCAGTTGGTGCACACCAAAAGGAGAATCTATTTTGTAAGGGTTATAATCTTAAAGCGCGGCCGAAGGCCGCCAACGCACAAAGGAATTCTACGCAAAATACTGTGGACGCAAGTGAAAATTGTGATTTTTGGCCATTTTTCTAAGGGGTCCTTAGGGAACCATAGGGGGCCTAGGTGGTCGGGGTTGTAGATTTAGAATCTGAAAAAGCTCCTATATACTCCATAATATTTTTTTTTCAAAGCCTGGATCCGTTTTGGAACATTTTCCCTTGCATTTGAATATATTTTGCTTGCTTCCATGGCAACCGCGTGCATTTTATTGTTGTGAATGTACAAATGCAACGAAAATGGAAATCCAATAGCATATGCACAAGATCCTGAACATCCCTAGTATTTCCCATCTTATTCACCCTCATTGCGAGAGTCGTGTCGAATGCAAGTAGTTTTTCGAGAGTCGAATCGTATCGAAAACTTCACGTCATTGCCTAAAATTTCCATTCGACTAGAGTATTAAAACGTAACAACTTGGCAGCACTGTATAGTTTCGACGATTTTGGTCGTTTACTTATTTTAGTACGACAATAGACAATGCTACTGTTGTCGACTCGTACAATTCAGATTAATTTAGGACTTACCCAATGAGGCTGATTATATACTAGCAGACCCGACGAACTTCGTCCCGCTCAAAATAAATTTTGGTTTATTAAAAGTTTTTGGTCCAATATTTTCACCAATAATTTACGTCTAAGATTTCCATTGGCACATTCATCTGCAAAGATTATGGTTTGGTAGTAATTTGTCGCTATAAATAACCTAACGAAAGGGTTATGTTTAAACCACGCACTCTCGAACTGACGCCCCTGATCAGTAGTAATTTACGTTGGCGTACCAAATCGGCTTATCCAACCGTTTAAAAGCTCTCTTGCCACTGTCTCAGCGGCATCGTGAAAAACGATCGACTTAGGTTAAGCAGTATGTGTATCCGAGCGTAGGTGCAAACGGGCCGACGATCTCCACATTAACATATTCCCAACGCTTCCCAGGATCCAAAAATTGCTGTAGTTCCCCTTTCGTGTGACGCGATATCTTTCAATGCTGGCTGCTGGGCAACTGTGCACCCGCGCTCCTACGTCGCTGCTCAATCCTTTCCAGACGAAGCTCTTTGAAATAAGTTTTATAGTAGCCTTCGCACCTCCGGAACGTATGGAAGAAGTGTCCCCGTTGAGTTATCGCAAATGATATGTACGCTAGTACCCGGAAACTGACTTTTAACCAGGTGTAAATGTACTGACCCATTCCCGCGACAGCCGGTTCTACGTACCGGAATTACTCGGTTTTACCCGATCAAGTTGTTCGTCCATAGGGCTACATTTGCTACGTATTCTTCTGCTCAGGGCTGTTATCGAGTCAAACCCAGGGCCAGAAACCTACACCTGCTATGTATGCCAGAGACTACTACACCACAACTCCACCTCAGTCAAGTGCAGTGCTTGCAACGGGTGGAGTCACCTCAGAGTCTACTCAGGACTACCGACTCATCGGCAGTGGACCACATCATTTGTGGCCCCCTGCTGCTCAAACAGAGCAGCCTTCGCGGCTAACCCCAGTCCACCTGGGCAGCTCCACACAAACACTACAGCACCACAACACAACAACACAATAGACCACACCACAACCACGACAGACCATACAACGGACAACCGCACCACCACACGCCGCCGCCAACAACTCCCGGTCCCTCGTACAATCTGCACGGTATGTCAGACCAGGATATTCCGTAACGTGCCATCAGGCAAGTACAACACCTCCCTTGGCTGGTGCCACTTTAGGGCATGTTCACATCTGCGCACCAGGCGAGATTGGACGAGGACCTTCGAGGGCCCGTGTTGCGCTGCTCGGTCGCAAACCCCAATTTCGACGCCACCCACTACCATCACAGGGCGGCAACCTCCACAGCAGCGCACGCTGCGAATGGCGGCAAGGCTACACACATCCCTCACACCCCGCATAACAACACGTCTCCGGAACCACATGAAGCTCCTTCAATTTAACTGCTACGACTTCAGAGCAAGATCGAGGAGATAACCGTCGGCATGGGAAGGCATGGTATATTGATAGGTGCGGTCTAAGAGACGAAGTTGTACAGCAATTCCACTTTGTTGAAGTGTGGCGGATACAACGCGCACCATCGTTATCGCGAGCGAGATAATGGTGGTGGCTTAGCGTTCAGTAGACATCGATGGCAGAGATACCACCCTAGAATGTCAGAGCATTGCTATCCGGTCAGGCGATGTTGAGCTCGAAATATTTAACGTTTATATATACCCCCTGTCACCTGCTGCCCGGCAGGATATCACCCTCCTATAGGTGCGGTCCTCAGAGGTGAAAACCGTATGGTAGTTGGTGGCTGTAATGCGCACCACGATCTTTGGCATTCAAGCCTGTAGTAGTAGACGATTCGACATTCTGCATAATGAACGACGACGCATCCACCAGGATTATGGGCAGCTGCTGCAGCTTGCCAGACATAACAGTGGGCTTGTTCGAGTTGCAATCATAACCGCAGTGTTGCGCGAATTATTAATGTATCACGTTCTGTGTAAATTTATAGCAAGGTATTATCAGTTGGGCAGTTGCAACATTGTTGCAAATTTTCATCAGTACGGCGGTAATGCCGCTTTTATTACGTGCCTTGAAGAGGCCCAATCCCAATAGTCAGCGCTGGTCTGATAAACAGCGTATCATGGCGACCTATGCTGTCTTTGGTATCAGACCATCTGCCCATAGTCATCTCGATCGATAAACCAACCGAGTTTGCTTCCGCGGAACACCGGACCTATATCAACTTTTCTAATCCTGATTCAAAAGGCTTCGCGGAATTTACTGAGAGCACCTTCGCTGCGCTCCCCACTCCAACCGACGTCCACCTTGGTGAACGTAAGTTCCCCAGGGTTGTCACTGCTGCTGCAGTTCGCTTCTTACCGGCAGGATGCATTACGGACCCCCGCCCAAACTTCCCTGCTGAAGCGGCTGTTCTAGCCGATGAGCGTGACAACCTTCGTCAGGCCGATCCTGGAAATCCCCGTATCAGGGATGTCAACGAGGAGATTCGGCAGCTTGTGAACGTACATAAGCGGAAAAAGTGGGAAGAGCATCTGAAGACTTACAACTTCACCTCTAGGGGGAGTAAGCTTTGGTCAATCGTGAAGTCACTGTCCAATCCGAAGAAGCACGACGACAGGGCGAGCTTTCTTTCGGCGACCATGCTTCGTCGGACCCGGAGCTATGCGTGAGCTATTTTATCCGGCAGTTCATACTGCATCCTCCGGCGGACAAAGCCAAGCGTCGAGTGACCAGAAGGCTGCACAAAAGGTGACAGGTAATAAGGTCAATGCAAATAAGGTCAATTGACTTTATTTCGCACCAGGGTGGGAAATAAAGTCAATTGACATTATTACCTTTTCAAAAGCGAAATAAAGTCAACAAAAATTTGGAAATAAAGTCATTGACGCTATTTCCTCATTCAAATGGAAATAGCGTCAACATTGCTTAAAGTATGTCGATTCATAGAAAAAAATGTTG
>NW_023458561.1:4089461-4092793 GCF_013731165.1 Rhagoletis pomonella | reverse complement strand
AAAGTATATTTAAACAAGTATGTATTTAACAAGTTACAAGCACTACAATACCCACTATCTGCAATTTGCACAAAAACTAATTTGTGATTTTAGAAACCATCTGGGACTTATAACCTGTCGTTATATAAGGTAGCATTAATATCACTGATGACAGTTAAAGCTTATGTGGATTTTTATATCAGAATCTCATCTTTGTGAAAAGTGTGCAAATAGGGGGTATTATTGAATATAAGCCCTCGATGTTTAAAACACATATATAAAAATTTTATTTCAACGTATACAAAAAGTAAATCTACCTGCTATCTAATGTTTGAAAGAGAAATAATGGTGACAGGTAATAAGATCAACGGAAATAAGGTCAATTGACTTTATTTCCCACCCTGGTGCGAAATAAAGTAAATTGACATTATTACCGTTTTAAAAACGAAAAAAAATCAATTGACATTATTTCTCTTTCAAACATTAAATTTGCTTAGCTTCGCGGCGGCCCGCGTCAGCGCACACCACGTCACGCTACGCCGCGGCCCTCCCGGCCCCCCCTCCCCGTCTCCCCACGTGCTATAGCGCAGGTAGATTTATTTTTTGTATACGTTGAAATAAAATGTTTATGTATTTTAAACATCGAGGGCTTATATTCAATAATACCCCCTATCTTCACACTTTTCACAAAGATGAGATTCTGATATAAAAATCCACCTAAGCTTTAACTGTCATCAGTGATATTAATGCTACATTATATAACGACAGGTAATAAGTCCCAGATGGTTTCTAAAATCACAAATTAGTTTTTGTGCAAATTGCAGATAGAGGGTATTAATGAATTCAAGCCCTCGATATTTCACATTTTTATACCCGAGCGCACTTGTGCACAAGGGATTATAACTTTGTTCACATAACGGTTGTTTGTAACAGGTAAAACGAATCGAGATAGATATAGACAAATGTATACATAAATGATCAGGATGAAAAGAGAAATCGATTAAGCGGTGACTGTCTGTCCGTCCGTCCGTCTGTCCGTCCGGCTGTGCACACGATAACTCGAGTAAAAATTAAGATATCTTAACGAAACTTGGTACGTGTACTTCTTTCGGGCGTAGGACGGATGGTATTGAAAATGGGCAAAATCGGACAATAACCACGCCTACCTCCCATATAACGGTAATTTTCAGAAATACGAAAACTGCGATATTTTAGTAACTACTGAAGATTATTAACTCAAAATTTATATTTGCAATAACTTTTAGACGAAAAATAAGAATATTATAAATTTTTGAAAAATGGGCGTAGCCACGCCCACTTAGTGTTACATGTGTATATCTTGGCAACCGCTGCACCGATTTCTTCCAAACTTGGCACAGTTATTGGCCTTGGTACAGGATACCAGATGGCCGAAAATTTTAAAAATCGGACAATAACCACGCCCACATTCTATATAACGGTAATTTGGAGAAATACGAAATCTTCGATAAATCCGTAAATATTGAAGCTAATTTATTCAAAATTGATGCTTGCAACAATTCTTTGTCAGGAAATACGCTTATCATAAAATTTTGGAAAATGGAAAAATTATAAAAATGCAACAGATTTTGACGAAATCCTCCAAAAATTTCAAACTTTTTAATCAGATTTTTTTTTAAATTTTGGGTATGCAGTTTCATAGCCCATTAAATTTTAGGAGGTAAAAGTACAAACCGCAAGACGCTAGAAAATCGCATTGATTGCTGAGCATGGTCGAGTATACTTTATATGGAACAAAATGCACAACACCGCCAGCCAAATAAATTATTAAAAATCAACGCGATTTTCTAGCGTCTGGCGGTTTGCAGTTTTACCTGCATACCCCAAATTTTAAAAAAAATCTGATTGAAAAGTTTGAAATTTTTGGGGGATTTAGATAAAATTTGTTGAATTTTTATAATTTTTGTACACACTTTGAAATGTGGATTTATATGGTGTGTTATATTTTGCACTAGACTCTTATACAAAAATATTAAACATCGAATAAACAAAGTAATATAGCCAAAACTGGTCAAAGTAAAAAGTTTCTATTATTTCATCCACCACTGTATATATACATTAAAGTGGTCCAATTTTTGTATGGGGAAATATTTTTCATTCTAGAAAACGGGGCACCCCGTTAGTTTTTTCCTTTTAATATTTGTAATATCTATACCAACTTTCTGTTTTCTACTGCAACTAATACAGGGTGCTCAATGCGCTGCCGGATAGCTGCGAAACCGACAAAAATATTGGTGATTTTTATAAAAAGGTACTGTTGCCATGAAAACTGAAACTTGTGATATTTTTTTAGATAATTTAAATTTGAAATGTTCTTAGCTTACTTAACCAATTCTTTGATTAATATATATACACAATACTTCTAGAGTAAAATATACTAGTAATAATCCCCGAAAGTCGGGGTGCTCGTGGTCTAGATAATCTGGATATTTATTTATTCTAAAAACCACATACATTGCTTTTAACTTTAACTTTGGTATTTTGGCAAGATCATACTCTACTCAATGCGTATACAAAGGTGGTCATGCGGGGTCTGACTTTGAGACCTATTTAGTTTTGTTGCAGACGCTACAATAATTTTGAATTGGCGACGTAAACACAAATGGAAGTGTTGATTCTCTGGACTGTTAACTTTATGGGGTAGTAAAATTTGTTTCCCTTGTGTATCACATGTTTGCATTCCATTAACTAACCCTATATATATTTGTATTGGTATTGCGGCATCCAAACAATTATATTACAGTTCTTTAACTATTAGGCGAGACCATTAACTCACCCTTCATATATGCATAAATAAATTTTTAGGTTGGGGATTTACATCACAACTGCTCCAACTTTTAGTATCAAGTCGTGAGGTGCAACTCCCCTACTCCACCTGCTCCTTTGGATATTCATAAACGGCAGTAGATATCGACGCCAAAGTAAAATCTTTCTTCTCCGGACATTTCTAATTAACTACCGTACAGTGATTATTTTTTGGACACGAAATTGATCGAACCTTCAAGTGGTTTTGATTAATTACATCAGCCTGAGGTTCAAAAACCGAATCGACTCGCAAAATAATCTCTTGTGACACTTACAGCGTGGCGACGAATAACTGTTACCCCGGTTTTTTTGAGAAATAAAAGGGTCCTTTATAGATTTTGCAAAAAAGTATTTTATTGTAAATTTTCCACAGATTTTACATTCTTCTTCTGCTTCTTCTTTTTTGGCGCTGTAACCGCCTAAGCGATTTTGGCGGAGTTCGGCAAAGCACGCCTGTCGTTGCTCCTCTGTGCCAACTGACGCCAATTGGAAACGCCAAGTGAAGCCAA
>NW_023458561.1:4073038-4089361 GCF_013731165.1 Rhagoletis pomonella | reverse complement strand
TTCTCCACTCTTTCTTCAAATATTTCTCGTATTCCAGCTGTGCGCAGCCGTTTAGTTTTTCGCATCGTGTTTTTACATATTCGTAATTTAAATTCTTTTTTTAATAGAATCAATTGGAGGTAGTTCATGATTGTGTGTGGATTAATATCACAACACTGAGGATTTGGCAAAAGCCTTTTTCATCTATTAAAAAACAACACTTACGGGGCAATGTTTATTGTAAGAACAACATTTTTTTCTATGAATCGAAATACTTTAAGCATTGTTGACGCTATTTCCATTTGAATGAGGAAATAGCGTCAATGACTTTATTTCCAAATTTTTGTTGACTTTATTTCGCTTTTGAAAAGGTAATAATGTCAATTGACTTTATTTCGCACCAGGGTGGGAAATAAAGTCAATTGACCTTATTTCCATTGCCTTATTACCTGTCACCAGAAATAATGTCAATTGATTTTATTTCGCTTTTAAAATGGTAATAAGTCAATTGACTTTATTTCGCACCAGGGTGAAACAGCCTGAAATTTTGCATAAAGGACACCCGTTACTTCAAATATAAGGATCGAGTCTACACGCAACAAAAAGGACTACCTATGGGATCGCCACTTTCACCAATAATTGCAGACATAATGATGGAGGACCTACAGGACGAATGTATGAAAAAATTGACAACCAACCCTAGGCTAATAACCAAATATGTTGACGACCCCATCGAAACAGCTCGTTTCCTGGGCCTACCGTTAGTTGAGCTTGACGGTAATGATTAAAAGTTGACCCGAAACAGGCGGGGCTTAGTAGTGCCGCTACAACAACAACAACAACGATATATTTGCCATCATCAAAAAGGACCAGGTGGACGTAACACTAGAAGCATTGAACAGCTATCACTAAAATATTAAATTCACGAAGGAAGAAGAACATGAAAACCGATTACCGTACTTAGATGCCCAACTCACAAGGACTAACAACGTAATTAAAATAAATTGGTACCAAAAACCCACTGCGTCCGGACGACTAATGAACTATTTTTCAAAACATCCAAAAAACATGATATTCAACACGGCATACAACTTTATCAGACGAGTACTCACAATAAGCGACCCAATATTTCACAGAAGTAACAACGGAATCATCTCCAAAATACTAACCATGAATAGTTTTCCACAACAGGCCATCAAAAAGCTACTACATAAATACTATGGACAACATAATCATAACAAGGACAACAAAGAACAGCCAAAAATATGGAAGTCGATGACCTACGTGCCAAAAGTGGCAGACAGAATGGCAAAAATTAAATTTTATGACAAAGAAAAATATAAAATTGCATACAGAATGGACAATACACTTAAAAACCTATACAGCAACACAAAAACAAAATTGACAAAATGGACCTAAACAATGTAATATATGGCATATCATGTAATGGAAATACGCCAAACAAATGTGAAAAAATTCCACGTTGGAACGACAAAAAATATTTTAAAAACTAGGATTATTGGACACAAATCAAATCTAAGATCGCGCAATAATGGAAACACACAACAAACAGCACTGTCGGCCCACTGTGCAGAACTCTCACATTCTCCAAATCATGATAACGTTAGCATATTGCAAAAGGAGAACAATTACAACAAGAGACTGACGATAGAAATGCTACATATAACAAACACACCGACAGAATTAAGAATAAATTACAAAACGGACACAGAGAACGTCGCTCATGCTTACAGACACCTGATCGATAAAACAAAAAGAATACAAACCAAAATCAGTCGAAGTCCAGCCACTTGATTGACAGCTTAGGATGAAATCATCTACGCAAAAATAATTTATATTTTCTTTGGCCTTTTGTGCTTTATGTTAGTTTTGTTTTTAAGTTTTTCTTTTTCTTTTAATGTAAGTCGATTTGCCTTTTTGTTGAAATTTGTTGTATTCTAAGTGTTTTTGTATTTAGAGTCCCTGAAGATGGCTTTCGATGAGAGCCGAAATATCGGACACTTGTAAAACAAAAATAAAAACTTGACCTCAGGATCAGGAAAAGAAACCAGAAAAAACATCCATAACTAAAGGTCGATTAAATAAATTCTTGCAAAAAAAAAGATTATTTTCCGTCCCTGGTCAAAATAGGCAATCAGCTTCGTGACCGTCGGAATGTCGGAACGGAAAAACGGACACTTACCTTGCATGAAAAGTATACGATTTTGTATTTATACATTTACATACATTATTTCTTTATTATTTAAAAATATCTGTATATATAAAATAATAGCTGTTTTCGTTGTTCGGGGTTAACTCAAAAACTACTGCATAGATTTCAGTCAAATTTTCAGAGGTTATACCTTGCATATATATTCCTATTATAGGCTACCAGAAAACTCGCTAGGTGGCGCTGGGGTCGATTTATTTATAAAAGTCGTATTTATGAACGGATTTCATTCAAACTCAAAATGTAAGCTACCAGCATGATGGAAAATACGTTTACCAAAAATAGACCCGCTAGGTGGCTTTAGGAACCGATTTCGTTCAAATTCAAATTATAAGCTACCTGCGTGATGAAAAAGCATTTGCGAAAAAGACCCGATAAAAGCCCTATTTATGAACCGATTTTGTTAATGCAAATTCGAAACGTTTATTACTTTCATGATGATTTTTATTCATTCGAAACATACAGTGGTGGAAGAAATAATAGAAACTTTTTGCTTTGACCAGTTTTAGCTATATTACTTTGTTCATTCGATGTTTAATGTTTTTGTATAAAAGTCTAGCGCAATATATAACACTCACTATATAAATCCATATTTCAAAGTTTGTAGAAAAATTATAAAAATGCAACAGATTTTGACGAAATCCTCCAAAAATTTCAAACTTTTTAATCAGATTTTTTTTTTAATTTTGGGTATGCAGTTTCATAGCCCATTAAATTTTAGGACGTAAAAGTACAAACCGCAAGACGCTAGAAAATCGCATTGATTTTTAATATTTTTTTTTTTTTTGCTGACGCTGCTAGGCATTTCCTTCCATATAAAAAGAAATTTTGAGCATGGTCGAGCATACTTTATATGGAACAAAATGCACAACACCGCCAGCCAAATAAATTATTAAAAATCAACGCGATTTTCTAGCGTCTGGCGGTTTGCAGTTTTACCTGCATACCCCAAATTTTTTAAAAAATCTGATTGAAAAGACTTCGCGGTTTTTTGTTACCGATGATGTCGATGTCACCGGCATAAGCCAGCAATTGCACGCTCTTGTAGTAAATTGTTCCTGAGCGGTTCAGTTCTGCAGCTCTTATTATCTTCTCCAACATCAGATTAAAGAAGTCACATGAAAGGGAGTCGCCCTGTCTGAAACCCCGTTTTGTGGCGAACGGCTCGGAGAGGTCTTTTCCAATTCTGACGGAGCTGGTGGTATTGCTCAACGTCATTTTACACAGCCGTATGAGTTTTGAGGGGATGCCAAATTCAGACATAGCGGCGTATAGGCAACTCCTTTTAGTGCTGTCAAAAGCGGCTTTAAAGTCGACAAATAGGTGGTGAGTGTCGATCCTTTTCTCGCGGGTCTTTTCCAAGATTTGGCGTATTGTGAATACCTGGTCTATGGTGGATTTGCCAGGTCTAAAGCCACACTGATAAGGCCCAATCAGTTCATTGACGGTGGGCTTCAGTCTTTCACACAATACGCTCGATAAGACCTTGTAACCTATGCTTAGAAGGCTGATCCCGCGGTAGTTGGCGCGAATGGCGGGGTCACCTTTCTTGTGGATTGGGCAGAGCACACTTAAATTCCAGTCGTCGGGCATGCGTTCATCTGACCATATTCTGCACAAGAGTTGATGCATGCACCTTATCAACTCCTCGCCGCCGTACTTGAATAGCTCAGCTGGCAGGCTGTCAGCTCCAGCGGCTTTGTTGTTTTTCAGCCGCGTTATTGCTATACGTACCTCGTCATAGTCAGGCGGTGGAACGTCGACTCCGTCATCATCGACTGCGGGCTCGGGTTCTTCTTCTCCACAACTTTCCGTGCTGCTACCATTTAGTAGGGCGGAAAAGTGTTCCCTCCATAATTTAAGTACGCTCTGGACATCAGTTACTAGGTCGCCATTATTGTTCTTACAGGAATGCGCCCCGGACTTTAAACCTTCCGTATGTCGCCTAACTCTCTGGTAAAATTTTCGGGCATTCTTCCTGTCGGCCAGCATTTCAAGCTCTTCGCACTCACGTATTTCTGCCTCTCTCTTCTTGTTGCGGCAAATTCGTCTCGCTTCCCCCTTCAGATCCCTATAGCGGTCCCACATGGCGCGCATCGCGCCCGATCGCAGCGTGGCCCTGTAGGCGGCATCTTTTTTCTCTGCAGCTTCCTGACACTCCTCATCGTACCAGTTGTTCTTTCGGGCTCGCTGAAATCCGACTACTTCTTCGGCGGCGGTACTTAATGAGCGGGAAATGTGGTTCCACTGCTCGCATATGTCGGTTTGTTGAAGAGTGCTCTCTGAGAGCAGGTGTGAGAGTCGTGTAGCGAAAGCGCTGGCTGTCTGTTGTGATTGCAGCTTTTCGACGTTAAGCTTTCCTTGCATATTTGGGCGCACATTTTTTGCTGCACAGAGGCGGGTGCGTATATTGGCTGCAACAAGATAGTGGTCCGAGTCGATGTTTGGGCCTCGGAGTGTGCGTACGTCTAAAACACTGGAAGCGTGCCTTGCGTCTATCACCACATGATCGATTTGGTTTCTCGTTTTTCGATCCGGAGACAGCCAGGTAGCTTGATGGATCTTTTTATGCTTGAACCTAGTACTGAATACTGCCATGTTTCGGGCCCCGGCGAAGTCGATCAGCCTCAATCCGTTGTCGGACGTTTCGTCGTGGAGGCTGAATTTTCCGACGGTGGTTCCAAAGATCCCTTCTTTGCCCACCCTGGCATTGAAGTCGCCAAGCACGATTTTGATATCATGACGGGGGCAGCGCTCGTACGTGCGCTCCAAGCGCTCATAGAAGAGATCCTTGGATGCCTCATCCTTCTCTTCCGTCGGGGCATGGGCGCAGATGAGCGAGATGTTGAAGAATCTCGCTTTGATGCGGATTGTGGCTAGACGCTCGTCCACCGGGGTGAACGACAGTACTCGGCGACGGAGTCTCTCTCCCACCACAAATCCAACTCCGAATTTGCGCTCCTTTACATGGCAGCTGTAGTAGACGTCGCAAGGCCCCAGACATTGTTTGCCTTGCCCCGTCCAACGCATTTCTTGGATGGCGGTGATGTCAGCTTTTGTCCTTACGAGGACATCCACCAGCCGGGCAGAGGCACCTTCCCCATTAAGGGTCCGGACATTCCTCCAGGTGCATGCCCTCAAATCGTAGTCCTTTAAACGTTTGCCGTGGTCGTCATCATAAGGGGGGGTCTCATCCGAGGCTTTGCCTTGCTTCTTCACTGGAAGTGGTTTTTACGTGGCGGGTCCCAAGCCCAGCGCACAACCCATTGCTGGGACGGGGGTGGTTTCGCAACCAAATACACGTTTATATAGCGAGCCGCTTGCTCCAAGCAGACACCCGCTTGCAGCCGCACCTACTGGTGAACAGACGCTGCAGACTTCAGTGAGCCCTTAAACCGAATAAGTCAGAGTGGCCCCACCGAAGCTCCCTCTCTTTCTGCCGTGACCCAAGGCTCCACTCGGATTGGTTACCGCATCTCGCACATGGGTTGCTCACGTTGCCCAGAGTGCGCGAACGAGGACGCAAGAGTCGGGATTGAGTATAGCCATGCAACTGTAACTGCATACCCAGCGCAATGACTATACCCCATTGCACTTTTACATTAGTTGTATTAATTAGTTTTAAATTTGAATCCCTATTTACATTTGCCAGCAGCTTAAACTTTGAGAGAAGTTTATTTGGCACGCAAGTCTTTTTCAGGTGTATTTTTTCTTAGGATTTGTACAAAAAATACAAAACAGAAAAAAACTGTAGAAGGTTGGTCGAATGAATGGCTGTCCTAGTCACCAGTTCCGAATTCAAAAAAATGTAAATATTTCAAACCCGGTGACACTTTTACCTGAAAATTTTTTGTTTATCAGGGAGCTCACCCCCCCACCTACCTTCCCCTAAAGTTTGGCAGGTTACTTCTTGGACACCCTGTATGTATTAACAGATAGGTAAAAGTTTCAATATGTTTGGAAGACGCCACGGCCCCTTTTCTCCATGAGTATGGGGTTGATTTCAAAATCTCAGTACCAAGTTCCAGGACTCTACCACAAAAACTACGGTATGAAAAATTCGATATCTATGGTTGATGCCACGCTCCCTTAATATATCGAAAGCCTGCAGTAGGTGTCCAAAATTTCAAAAGAATCGATACAGCCGTTCGCGAGATCACCTCTTATAAAAGGAGCTTTTTATATAATTAGAATAGATAACACAGGGAAACACTGATTTTGATGGGGCAAGTCTTAAAGCTGCGGGGAGTTTTAGCTTTAATTTCAGCCTAAGTGAAAGGTTCTATCACCTTTTGTTTCCTTGCTAGAGCTTCTGAAATATTGCAAAAACCGCGAATTTTTGACACTTTAACTACGTTTTTCTCAAAATCTTGAGCTGATGGAAACCTTATACTTACGGATTCGTAATCAGCACAAAAAGTCTATCTATTTTTGTTGGCCAGTGTAATAAGTATTGTTAAATAGCCAATATCGGAAATAAGATTTTTTCGAATAGATCGGTCCCCCTTGTCCACTTAACGGAAAAAGGGATCTTACAGTGTAATCCATTTATAATGGACTCGCTTAAGATGGAAACTCTGTTAATATGTACCCATTTGTCAAGTCCTAATTCAAAGATATGAAAAAAACTCAGTTAAAATAGACTCGGTTATTACGGACCCTGCCTATAATGGACAAAAATATCGCCGGAAAACGTCTATATACATACTTAAACAAAATTCGTTGGTTCACCGAAATCTGTAAAAATCAGGGACGATAATCATTATGAGTAAAATAATTTAAAACAGCATTTAATCATTATTTTATGATTTATATTTTTTCGCTCAGATATAATAATTATTATTGATTTTTATTTTTAGCATTTTTTATTGTGCAAAAAAATAAAACTGATAAAATAATAAATAGTATTTCTATATATAAGATGGTCAAGATTGTCCTAAAGCTAACTTAGCTATTAACAGTTGAACTTTTTGAAGTTGATTTGCATAGTGAAGACCAGTAAATTAAACATTTTTTTGTAATTTGTTTTCCAAAACTTATGTTAAAATATATTTGGTAAGGTGTTAAACATCGGGTTTTTGGAAAAGTAAAATTTTATTGCGGATTCCGATAGAATACCTATAATATAATATTTGTATGGCAAGATTTTTCTTTAAGGCGACAAACCCCTAGAAATGGGCGTGGTAATTGCAGGACTAAAATTAGCCAAACGCAGATTTTATTGCGGATTTCGGCATAATATCGCTTCGTTAACAACATTTGTTCCGTGCGCAGAAGTAGAAAACTTTTGACTGCTATTCACCTGGGAGTGGCCAGAAGCGATTATTGTGCGTACGGTTCAAATCGCAGCTCACAACGTCCGGATATTTATATCCACGTATCCTCTGGGTAGCAACCAAACACCCGTTTGGGAGCGAGCTAAAGTGAGAAGGCGTAAAACTTCGCGTGCGCTGGTTTTGGGTGCCCGGCTGGTTGATGTCCTCGCGAAAACAAAGGCTGACATCACCGCCATCCAAGAAATGCGATGGACGGGGCAAGGACAAGTAAGCGTGAAGCCTTGCGACGTCTACTACAGGTGCCACGTAAAGGAGCGCAAATTCGTAGTTGGATTCGTGGTGGGAGAAAGACTCCGTCGTACTGACGTTCACCCCGGTGGACGAACGTCTAGCCACAGTCCGCATCAAAGCTAGATTCTTCAACATCTCGCTCTTCTGCGCCCATACCCCGACGGAAGAGAAGGATGAGGCGTCCAAGGATCTCTTGTATGAGCGCTTGGAACGTACATATGAGCGCTGCCCCCGACACGATGTCAAAATCGTGCCTGGCGATTTTAATGCCAAGGTGGGCGAGGAAGGGATCTTTGGTGCCACTGTCGGAAAATTCAGCCTACACGAGGAAACGTCCGATAACGGACTAAACATGGTAATATGTAGTACTAGGTTCCAACATAAGAACATCCACCAAGCTACATGGCTGTCTCCAGATCGAAAAACGAGAAACCAAATCGATCATGTTGTGATAGGCGGAAGGCATGCTTGAAGCGTTTTAGACGTACGTACACTCCGAGGGCGAAACATCGACTCGGACCACTACCTTGTTGTAGCCAAGATACGCACCCGCCTCTGTGCAGCAAAAACTGTGCGCCCAACAATGTAAGGAAAGCTTAACGTCGAAAAACTGCCATCACAACAGACGGCCAATTTATTCGCCACTCGACTCACACACCTGCTCTCTGAGAGCACTCTTCAACAATCCGACATACGCGAGCAGTGGAACCACATTTCCCGATCATTAAGTACCGCCGCCGTGAAGTAGTTGGATTTCAGCGAGCCCGAAAGAACAATTGGTACGATGAGGAATGTAAAGAAGCCGCAGAGAAAAAAGATGCCGCCTACAGGGCCACGCTGCGTTCGGGCGCAACGCGAGCCATGTGGGACCGTTATAGGGAACTGAAGAAGGAAGCGAGACGTATTTGCCGCAATAAGAAGAGAGAGGCCGAAATACGTGAGTGCGAAGAGCTTGAGATGCTGGCCGACAGGAAGAACGCCCGAAAATTCTACCAGAGAGTTAGGCGACTTACGGAAGGTTTCAAGACTGGGGCGAACTCCTGTAAGAACAACAGTGGCGACGTAGTGACCTATGTCCAGAATATACTTAAATTGTTGAGGGAACACTTCTACAACCTACTGAATGGCAGCAGCGCTGAAAGATCAGTCGAAGTCCAGCCACTTGACAGCATAGGATGAAATCATCTACGCAAAAATAATTTATATTGGCTCCTATTATGATTCACATTCGATCTTCGACTGTGGTCGAAAGTGCTGATCGAACGAATTTTCATTTGGTATTATGGCGCTCATTCGATGAAGAATAGCGCTATTGTGAACTTCGCTCGTTTATGTTGTTCACAATAGTATATTTTTCATTTTTTGGGTTGGCTTTCCTTTATGGCCGTTCGTTAAAGGGGCGGTGGGCGAAAGGTAAATAGGCGTGGCACCTCTAACCCACCTTTTTGGAGAGGGAATGAACCGCCATTGACAAATATGCAACCCCCGACCACCTAGGTCCCCTATGGTTCCCTAGGGACCCCTTAGAAAAATTCCCAAAAATCGCAGTTTTAATTTGCGTTTATTCGCTTGAAAAATATTAAATATTCATTTGCACAATTCATTTTTATATACACATTTTTATATACAAGACATTTTTATATACAAGACATTTTTATAAAACACCCAATAACCAAAATAGACATCACTGGGGCGGCAGCCCCAGGTTTACCACACAGAAAGGGAATTCTAGTTACCTCATGTTGTTGTTGTTGTAGCGGCTACAACAACCCCGCCCAGATAGGCTAATATCTCAGTCGTTGTCGTCAATTTCCACTAACGGCAGCCCCAAGAAGCGTGCAGCCTCTATGGGGTCGGTCCATAGGGACGACGCCGTTAGGGTTGTGGGGTTTTCCGGGCATGCGAAGAGATGTTTCGAGTCGTGAGGGGTCTCTCTGCATGCCGGACATTCGTTCGGCACATCCGCATTTAACCTACTCAGGTAGGAATTTAGACTGCTGCAGATGGAGCTCCGTCGCGTCAATGTCCGGTGCCTAGAACGGCATTCACAGGGTTGAGTCTACATAACTCGAGACTGCGTCCCTGTGAATGCTGTTCAGGGCCTGTCTGCGAGCTGACGGGTCCAGAGGTTGCTTAATGAACCTCTGGACTTCGTCCGTCAGTTCATATAGATGCCTCCTGACGTGCCTCGGCGAGGGCTCCTCTGCAAGCAGCTGTCTATTTGGGTGGCCACATCTGTGGCTCCCAGCAAGAAACTGCTTTCAGAGGGACATCAGGAGGCATCCAGTCGCTGTCCTAAGTGCTGTATTTTGTACCGTCTGTAGCTTCGTCCACTGCGTCCTACTAGTCCCCGGCGACCACACTGGTGCTGCGTAGTTTAAAACCGGCCGGCCTATTGCCTTGTATGTTGCCAGCAACGTTTCTTTGTCTTTGCCCCAAGTACTGCCGGCTAGCGACTTGAGGACTTGGTTGCGGCTCTGTACTTTATTGACAATAGCGGTTGCGTGCGCAGAGAAGGATAGCAGGCTGTCGAATGTTACTCCGAGAATTTTTATTATTATTCACCGTCGGAATTGGTGTGTCATCGACGTGAATTCCTAGCGGTAGCCTGACCTCCTTCGTCCAGGTTGTGAAAACGGTCGCAGAGGATTTCGTAGGGGAGAGGGCTAGACACTTTGCAGTGAAGAAGCGAGAAAGTTCAGAGAGATATCCGTTTACTTTCGAACACAGGTCATCAATTCCATTCCCAGTCGCCATGATCGAGCAATGGTCGGCGTAAGAGACAATCGAGACTCCCTCTGGTGGTTGAGGGAGCTTTGATATGTAAAAGTTAAACAGTAGTGGGGAAGGGACACCACCCTGTGGAACCCCCTGTTTTATTATCCTAAGTTTGCTCGATTTGTCTCTAAACATTACCGACGAGTGTCGACCACTTAGATAATTTGCCGACCACCCTTTGAGCCTCTGTGTGAGAGAGGAAGCCTCTATATCTTCTAGGAGCGTGGAATGGCTGACAGTGTCAAAAGCCATTGACAGGTCCAACGCTACTAGAATCGTTCTCTCACAGGGACGTTTACGGTTAAGGCCACGAGTTATCTGAGTGTTAATGGCGTTAAGTGCTGATGTTGTACTGTGCACTTTACGGAAACCATGCTGATGCTTCGCTGGGGTCAAGTGGTTTGTGAAGTACGGGAGTAGCAAGGCCTCTAGTGTCTTCGCTACCGGGGAAAGGAGTGTTATCGGACGATAAGAATCTCCTATGTTGGCGGGTTTTCCCGGTTTGAGCAGTGGGACCACTCTCCCTACCTTCCAGATGTCTGGGATGATGAGAGTGGCCATGGACAATTTGAGGACCACCGTTAGGTACGCTACCCCCGCAGGACCCAAATTTTTCAGCATCAGCATGGATATTCCGTCGGGACCCATGGCTTTGGAGGCTTTCGCCTTCCCGATGGCAACCTGAACTTCACCGCAAGTGAAAGCAAGGGGGGCACAGGTTGTTGGCAGTTTGTGCAGCCTTCTGGTCACTCGACGCTTGGCTTTGTCCACCAGAGGATGCACTATGAACTGCCGGCTAAAATGACCACGCATCGCTCCGGGTCCGACGAAGCATGGTCGCCGAAAGAAATTTCGACTCTGTCGTCGTGCTTCGTCGGATTGGACAGTGACCTCACGGTTGACCAAAGCTTACTCACACCAGAGGTGAAGTTGAAGGTCTTCAGATGTTGTTCCCGCTTCTTCCGCTTATGTACGTTTACTAGTTACCGAATCTCCGCGTTGAGATCCCTGATACGGGGATCTCCGGGATCGGCCTGACGAAGGCTGTCACGCTCATCGGCAGGAACAGCCGCTTCAGCAGGGAAATTTGGGCGTGGGTCGGTGATGCATCCTGCCGGTACGAAGCAGGCTGCAGCAGCGGTGACAGCCCTGCGGAACTTACGTTCACCAAGGTGGACGTCGGTATGTGTGGGGAGGCCAGCGAAGGTGTTTTCAGTAAATTCCGCGAAGCCTATCCAATCAGCTTTTGAAAAGTTGATATATGTTCGGTGCTCCGCGGAAGCAAAGTCGGTTGGTTTATCGATCGAGATGACTATGGGCAGGTGGTCTGATGCCAAAGTCAGCATAGGTCGCCATGATATGCTGTTTATCAGACCAGCGCTGACTATTGTTATGTCTGGCGAGCTGCAGCAGCTGCCCATAGTCGTGGTGGGTGCGTCGTCGTTCATTGTGCAGAATGTCGAATCGTCTTCTGCTCAGCCAAGTCAGTTCCCCTACGATCGTTTGACAGGCTTGAGTGCCAAAGGTCGTGGTGCGCATTAAAGTCGCCTACTACCATACGGTTTTCACCTCTGAGGATCGCACCTATGTCAGGGGAATATCCTACCGGGCAGCAGGTGACAGGGGGTATATATAATCGTTAAATATTTCGAGCTCAACATCGCCTGACCGGATAGCAATGCCCTGACATTCTAGGGTCGTATCCCTGCGGTCGATACTGCACTTTGTGGTGCGTAATGAACGCTAAGCCTCCACCATTATCCCGCTCGCGATCTCGACGGTGCACGTTGTACCCGGCACAATTCAATAGTGTTGAATTGCTGTGCAACTTCGTCTCTTGGACCGCAGCTATCAATATTCCATGCCGTCCCATGAAGACGGTTATCTCCTCGATCTTGCTCTGAAGCCCGTTACAGTTAAATTGAAGGAGCTTCATGTGGTTCGGGAGACGTGTGGTGATGCGGGTGTGAGGGATGTGTGTGGTCGTGCCGCAGTTGGCTGTGTGCGCTGCTGAGGTGGTTGCCGCCCTGTGGTGGTGGTGGGAGGCGTCGCAGTTGAGGTCTGCGACCGAGCGGCGCAGCACGGGCCCTCGAAGTTCCTCGTCCAATCTCGCGTGGTGCGCAGGCCTGAGCATGCCCTAAAGTGGCACCAGCCAAGGCAGGTGTTGCACTTGACTGATGTCACATTACGGAATATCCTGGTCTGACATACTGTGCAGATTGTAGGAGGAACCAAGAGTTGTTGGCGGCGGCGTGTGGGTGGTGGTGTGGTTGTGTGTGTTCTGTGGTCTGTAGCCGTTGTGGTGTGGTCTATTGTGTTATGTTGTTGTGCTGTGGTGTTTGTGTGGGACTGCTCAGGTGGACTGGGGTTAGCCATGGAGGCTGCTCTGTTAGAGCAACAGGGGGCCTCAAAAGACGTGGTTCACTGCCGATGTGTCCGTAGTCCTGAGCAGACTCTGAGGTGGCTCCACCCCCCTCTGGCATACACAGCAGGTGTAGGTTTCTGGCCAGGGGTTTGACTCGATGCCAGCCCTGAGTAGGAGAAAACGTAGCGAATGTAGTCCTATGGGCGAACAACTTCTGAGATACTTCGCCGACGGGTAAAACCCGAGTCATTCCGGTACGTAGAACCGGCTGTCGTGGGAATGCTAGTTACCTCATCCTTTCCCAAGGTTACATCACTGGGCCGGTAGCCCCAGTTAGGTCACACAGAAAGGAGAATTCTACGTAGTAAGGGTTATAATCCCTAAGCGCGGTCGAAGGCCGCCTACGCAGAAAGGAATTCTACGCAAAAATACTGTGGACCCAAGTAAAAATTGCGATTTTTGGCCATTTTTCTAAGGGGTCCGTAGGGAACCATAGGGGGCCTAGGTGGTCGGGGGTTGCATTTTTGTCAATGGCGGTTCATGCCCTCTCCAAAAAGGTCGGTTGGAGGTGCCACGCCCACTCCCCCTTCGCCCACCGCACCTTTAACGAACGGCCATAATGATAAGTTTCCCCAAGAAATTTGTCTACAGATTTACTAAAAACTTCCGACTGTCTAAAGAGGCGTTTGTGAGCCAAATCTATTTAAAATATTTTAAAACTATCCACAGCTCTATGATTTGTTCTCAGAGATCGTGCCAACTGAGTACTGGGATTTTCTTTCACAAGTAAAAGCAGCCTTTCGAGTTTGTGTTTTGTATTCACGGCGTTAAAACTGCATGAAATTGATAAAAATTTTTTTAAAATTAGTTCCTACCCGCCAAAACAAATGCAAAATCATAAATTTTTCACAATTTTCTAACACTTCGCTACACCATCGAAAGCAAAATTAGAGGCCCGTATTATGAGTTGCATTCGATTTTCGATGTTCGCTGGCTATCGAAGATCGAAAGTGAAATTCGTATTATGAGCTATGCAAGCGTGTCGAAATTTTCGTTGAGTATCGAATTTTCTGTCGAACAGAATTTTGCTTTCGTTGGTGTAGCGAAGTGTTAGAAAATTTTAAAAATGTATGATTTTGCATTTGTTTTCTTACTTTTTGGCGACTAGATACTAATTTTAAACAATTTGTATTAATTTAAAGCAGTTCTAACGTCGTGAATAGTAAACACAAGCTCGAAAGTCTGGTTTTACATATGCTATCTGATCTTCGATAACCAGCGAAGATCGAAAATCGATGCAACTCATAATAAGGGCCATTTTCTTTGGCCTTTTGTTCTTTATGTTAGTTTTGTTTTTAAGTTTTTCTTTTTCTTTTAATGTAAGTCGATTTGCCTTTTCGTTGAAATTTGTTGTATTCTAAGTGTTTTTGTATTTAGAGTCCCTGAAGATGGCTTTCCTTGAGAGCCGAAATATCGGACACTTGTAAAACAAAAATAAAAACTTGACCTCAGGATCGAAAAGAAACCAGAAAAAACATCTATAACTAAAGGTCGATTAAATAAATTCTTGCAAAAAAAAAGATTATTTTCCGTCTCTGGTCAAAATAGGCAATCAGCTTCGTGACGCTTCGTTGGGCTTTGATCTTTGTTTTGTTCACTTTAAGAAAAATGTCGGAACGGAAAAACGGGCACTTACCTTGCATGAAAAGTATACGATTTTGTATTTATACATTTACATACATTATTTCTTTATTATTTAAAAATATTATCTATATATATAAAATAATAGCCGTTTTCGTTGTTCGGGGTTAACTCAAAAACTACTGCATAGATTTCAGTCAAATTTTCAAAGGTTATACCTTGCATATATAGTCCTATTATAGGCTACCAGAAAACTCGCTAGATGGCGCTGGGGTCGATTTATTTATAAAAGTCGTATTTATGAACCGATTTCATTTAAACTCAAAATGTAACTTACCAGCATGATGGAAAATACGTTTACCAAAAATAGACCCGCTAGGTGGCTTTATGAACCGATTTCGTTCAAATTCAAATTATAAGCTACCTGCGTGATGAAAAAGCATTTGCGAAAAAGACCCGATAAAAGCCCTATTTATGAACCGATTTTGTTAATGCAAATTCGAAACGTTTATTACTTTCATGATGATTTTTATTCATTCGAAACATACAGTGGTGGAAGAAATAATAGAAACTTTTTACTTTGACCAGTTTTAGCTATATTACTTTGTTTATTCGATGTTTAATGTTTTTGTATAAAAGTCTAGCGCAATATATAACACACACTATATAAATCCATATTTCAAAGTTTGTACAAAAATTATAAAAATGCAACAAATTTTAACAAAATCCTCCAAAAATTTCAAACTTTTTAATCAGATTTTTTTTTTTTAATTTTGGGTATGCTGTTTCATAGCCCATTAAATTTTAGGAAATAAAAGTGCAAACCGCAAGACGCTAGAAAATCGCATTGAGTTTTAATATTTTTTTTTTGCTGACGCATATACTTTATATGGAACAAAATGCACAACACCGCCAGCCAAATAAATTATTAAAAATCAACGCGATTTTCTAGCGTCTTGCGGTTTGCAGTTTTACCTGCATACCCTAAATTTTTCAAAAAAATCTGATTGAAAAGTTTGAAAATTTTGGGGGATTTTGATAAAATTTGTTGAATTTTTATAATTTTTGTACACACTTTGAAATGTGGATATATATGGTGTGTGTTATATTTTGCACTAGACTTTTATACAAAAATATTAAACATCGACTAAACAAAGTAATATAGCCAAAACTGGTCAAAGTAAAAAGTTTCTATTATTTCATCCACCACTGTATATATACATTAAAGTGGTCCAATTTTTGTATGGGGAAATATTTTTCATTCTAGAAATCGGGGCACCCCGTTAGTTTTTTCCTTTTAATATTTGTAATATCTATACCAACTTTCAGTTTCCTACTGCAACTAATACAGGGTGCTCAATGCGCTGCCGGATAGCTGCGAAACCGACAAAAATATTGGTGATTTTTATAAAAAGGTACAGTTGCTATGAAAACTGAAACTTGTGATATTTTTTTAGATAATTTAAATTTGAAATGTTCTTAGGTTACTTAACCAATTCTTTGATTGAATATATATACACAATAGTTCTAGAGTAAAATACGTGTTTCATGAGCATCTTCTAAATGTATACATAGAAAAGTAAGGTTTGGTACGAGCACCTCTTTCGGCAAAAAGAAAAATTTCGGAAGGTGCCCCAAACCCTGTCTTGGAAAATATTTTTTTGGACCACTCTAATGTACATACATACATAAAATGATAGCCGTTTTCGTTGTTCGGACTAACTCAAAAACCAGTCAAATTGTCGGAGGTTATACCTTGCATA
>NW_023458561.1:4071465-4072938 GCF_013731165.1 Rhagoletis pomonella | reverse complement strand
GTGTAAGCGCACCTTTGCCTGACGCCCTCATACACCTCCGATTGACGAAATTGCTCGGAGCGGCCGTTAGTACAGCAGTAAGACTCAAAGAAACCAGTTCATAAATATTAAGGTAAATTGTAAAAGTGGCAAATTGGCAACGAAATATTCGACCACATCCGTAAAAAAAGGAACACGGTAGGTTTATCAATGGCTTCATTTGAACGATATTTAAGAGATCACACGACTCATTAAGTCAATGTACGGGAAAACTTTTCATCCTTCTTGGCCCTCCTATAACTGAAAACTGGTTTACGGACCAATGTTGAAGTTGCAAGATCATAGAAGAATATTACGCACGCTTGGCAGAAATCCCACAGGTGGAAATAAGACCATCGGTAAAACTCATGACATCGAAAGGAATTAGTATTCCATATGGTATCACAGCGCTACTATTCTCGGGATATGTGTGAGGAGGATTCTGCTCTTTATCCGTTTCAATTTAATCTAAAAATGTTTACTTTGCAGACCGCTTTTGCTTTTAAACGCTATTTTTGTATTTGCCAACGCAAAAGATCTTATTAGGCGCTGCGAAGCAAGTGAAGCCAAGTCCTTCTCCACCTGGTCTTTCCAACGCAGAGGAGGCCTTCCTCTTCCTCTGTTACCAGCATCGCGGCCCGCGTTTAATATTTTCAGAGCAGGAGCGTTTCTGTCCATTCTAACGACATGGCCAAGCCAGCGGATCCGCTGAATTTTAATTCGCTGTACTATGTCTATATTGTTGTAAAAATCATACAGCTCATCGTTAAATCGTCTGCGATATTCGCCATCACCAACGCGTAAAGGTCCGTAAATCTTTCGCAGAATCTTTCTCTCGAAAACTCCAAGAGCGGCCTCATCAGATGCTTTCATTGTCCATGCCTCCGCGCCATACACCAGCACAGGCATGATGAGTGTGATCTTTGTACGACGACAGAGGACTTTACTTCTCAATTGCCTACTCAGCCCAAAGTAGCACTTGTTGGCAAGAGTGATTCTCCGTTGGATTTCAAGGCTGACATTATTATTGGCGTTAATGCTGGTTCCCAAATAAACGAAGACGTCTACTTTTTCAAACTTGTAACTGTCAACAGTGACGTGGGTGCCAAGACGCGTATGCTCTGACTGTTTGTGTGATGACAGGAGATACTTCGTTTTGTCCTCGTTCACCACCAGACCCATTTGCTTTGCTTCTCTATCCAATCCCGAGAAGGCAGAACAGACGTAGCCCTTGTTTTTACCGATAATATCGATGTCGTCGGCATACGCCAGCAATTGTACGCTCTTGTAAAGTATTGTGCATGAGCGGTTCAGTTCTGCGGCTCTTATTATCTTCTCCAACATCAGATTAAAGAAATCACACGAAAGGGAGTCCCCTTGTCTGAAGCCTCGTTTGGTATCAAACGGCGGAAACGTGTTTTAACCCTTGACAATGTTTAAAACGTTCGATATCAG
>NW_023458561.1:4070261-4071365 GCF_013731165.1 Rhagoletis pomonella | reverse complement strand
CTCCCAAACGGGTGTTTGGGAGCGAGCTAAAGTGAGAAGGCGTAAAACTTCGCGTGCGCTGGGTTTGGGTCCCGCCACGTTAAAACCCCGCCCAATAGAAAAATCTGAAAAGCCTCGGATGAGACCCCCTTTTTCTGTAGACGACCACGGCAAACGTATAAAGGACAATGATTTAAAGGTATGCACCTGGAATATCCGGACCCTTAAAGGGGAAGGTGCCTCGGCCCGGCTGGTTGATGTCCTCGGGAAGACAAAGGCTGACATCACCGCCATCCAAGAAATGCGACGGACGGGGCAAGGACAAGTAAGCGTGAAGCCTTGCGACGTCTACTACAGTTGGCACGTAAAGGAGCGCAAATTCGGTGTTGGATTCGTGGTAGGAGAGAGACTCCGTCGCCGAGTAATGACGTTCACCCCGGTGGACGAACGTCTAGCCACAATCCGCATCAAAGCTAGATTCTTCAACATCTCGCTCATCTGCGCCCATGCCCCGACCGAAGAGAAGGATGAGGCGTCCAAGGATCTCTTCTATGAGCGCTTGGAACGTACATATGAGCGCTGCCTCCGACACGATGTCAAAATCGTGCCTGGCGATTTGAATGCCAAGGTGGGCAAGGAAGGGATCTTTGGTGCCACTGTCGGAAAATTCAGCCTCCACGACGAAACGTCCGATAACGGACTAAGGCTGATCGACTTCGCCGGGGCCCGAAACATGGTAATATGTAGTACTAGGTTCCAACATAAGAACATCCACCAAGCTACATGGCTGTCTCCAGATCGAAAAACGAGAAACCAAATCGATCATGTTGTGATAGACGGAAGGCATGCTTCAAGCGTTTTAGACGTACGTACACTTCGAGGGCCAAACATCAACTCGGACCACTACCTTGTTGTAGCCAAGATACGCACCCGCCTCTGTGCAGCAAAAAATGTGCGCCCAACAATGCACACACCTGCTCTCTGAGAGCACTCTTCAACAATCCGACATACGCGAGCAGTGGAACCACATTTCCCGATCATTAAGTACCGCCGCCGTGAACTACGGCGGCGAGGAGCTGATGAGGTGCATGCATCAGCTCGTATGCAGAATATGGTCAGATGAAC
>NW_023458561.1:4068765-4070161 GCF_013731165.1 Rhagoletis pomonella | reverse complement strand
CAAGACAGGGTTTGGGGCACCTTCCAAAATTTTTCTTTTTGCCGAAAGAGGTGCTCGTACCAAACCTTACGTTTCTATGTATACATTTAGAAGATGCTCATGAAACACATGTTTAAGTAACCTAAGAACATTTCAAATTTAAATTATCTAAAAAAATATCACAAGTTTCAGTTTTCATGGCAACAGTACCTTTTTATAAAAATCACCAATATTTTTGTCGGTTTCGCAGCTATCCGGCAACGCATTGAGCACCCTGTATTAGTTGCAGTAGAAAACTGAAAGTTGGTATAGATATTACAAATATTAAAAGGAAAAAACTATATGTTTCGAATGAAAAAAAAAAATTATCATGAATTTGCATTAACAAAATCGGTTCATAAATAGGGCTTTTATCGCAAATGCTTTTTTCATCATGCTGGTAGCGTATAATTTGAATTTGATCGAAATCGGTTCATGAAGCCACCTAGCGGGTCCATTTTTGGTAAACGTATTTTCCATCATGCTGGTAGCTTACATTTTGAATTTCATAAATACGATTTTTACAAATAACTCGACTTCAACTAGGTGGCGGGTCTATTTTTCGCATACGTATTTCTCATCATGCAGATGGCGCACGTTTTAAATTTGAACGAAATCGATTCATAAATAGGACTTTTAGAAATAACTCGACCCCAGCGCCACCTAGCGAGTTTTCTGGTAGCCTATAATAGGACCATATATGCAAGGTAGGCAGTAGTTTTTGAGTTAACTCCGAACAACGAAAACGGCTATTATTTTATATATATAGTAGAGTGGTTCATAAAAACACTCTTTTTGGAAATTCATTAATACTACATCAGAATATTGTTTTTTGTGATAAAAAAGAGACACGTATTTTTTTATTTTGAAAAAAAAGGTTTCTTAGAGGTCGCGCTGGTCGGTTTTTTATAAAAACGCTGACGTTCTCAATTTTTTTATTTTCTCGACATGTTAAAATGCAGCTAAAAATGTGGTTTTTACATATAATTACTCTGGTATTATTGGGGAACTTTCCCTTAATTACACACCTGTCTTGGACCATTAGAATGGGTCTAGTTCCCGAAAGTATGCTCTCGAAAAGACTCTAGTAAAACTAAAACGTTGATACTGAACGATTTACGCATTGTCATGGGTTGGAACTTGTTACCAGTCAGTTTTTCGAAATTCAAAATGGCGGTCCATTTTTTTTAATGATTGGATTTGTTCGAATCCCGGCACTCCAGAGCTTTTAGGGTCGCCTATTACGAATCTGAAGTAAATTTTCTTAAATTCAAAATGGCGGATCGAATATGGCGATCAAATTAAAAAAAAAAAGTACTAAAATTAAAACGCTGATATCGAACGTTTTAAACATTGTCAAGGGTTAAAACACGTTTCC
>NW_023458561.1:4053369-4068665 GCF_013731165.1 Rhagoletis pomonella | reverse complement strand
CTGATATCGAACGTTTTAAACATTGTCAAGGGTTAAAACACGTTTCCAGTGGGGTTGGTGATTACGAATCTGATGTCAGATTTTCAAAATTCAAAATGGTGGATCCAAAATGGCGACCAACTTTAAAAAAATGATTGGATTTGTTTGAAACTCTTAACCGCCATTTTGAATTTTAAAAATCTGACATCAGATTTTTAATCAGCAACCCCAGAAACCCACTGGAAACGTGTTTTATCCCTTGACAATGTTTAAAATGTTCAGTATCAACATTTTGATTTTAGTACTTTTTTTTTTAATTTGATCGCCATATTGGATCCGCCATTTTGAATTAAAAAAAAATGACTCCAGATTCGTAATCGGCGACCACAAAAACTCTCAAATGCCGGGTTTCGAACAAATCCAATCTTTTTTTTTATTTAATTGACCGCCGTTTTGGATCCGTCATTTTGAATTTCGAAAAACTGACTTCATATCCCTAATTAGCAACTCCAGAAACCCCCTGGTAACAAGTTCCAACCCATGACAATGCGTGAATCGTTCAGTATCAACGTTTTAATTTTACTATTCTCTTTTCGAGAGCATATTTCCGGCACTAGGCCCATTCTAACTGCCCAAGACAGGTATGTAATTAAGGGAATGTTTCCGAATAATACCAGAGTAATTATACGTAAAAAAACAAATTTTTAGCTGCATTTTAACATGTCAAGAAAATAAAAAATTGAGAACATCAGCGTTTTTATAAAAAACCGACCAGCGCGACCTCTAAGAAAACTTTTTTTTTTTCAAAATAAAAAAACTCCTTTCTCTTTTTTTATCACAAATAACAATAATTTGAAGTAGCGTTTATGAATTTCCAAAAAATTTTTTGAACCAGTCTAATATATAGATTTGCTTTAAATTTGGTATGTAGGTAGCTTTTTGCATAGATTAGCATATAGCATCCTTTTTCCGCGAAGTGGACCAGTGCCCGATCTATTCGTAAAAACCGTATTCATGGTCCGATTTGCTTAAAATTTGGTATGTAGGTAGCTTTTTGCCTAGATTAGTATATATGATCCGTTTTTCCGCGAAATGGACCAGGGACCGATCTATTAGAAAGGTCGTATCTATGGTCCAATTTGATTAAAGTTTTGTACGTAGGTAGCTTTTTGCCTGGATAAGCTTATAGGAACCTGTTTTCCAATTTTCATGTAATTTCGAATATAAATAGCTTTGAGCAACCACCATATCAAGCGGCGAATTCGTCACTAGGCAAGTTTTTTTTGCGACAATCAGAAACCACGGATACAGCAAAATGTAATAATAATATATAATATAAGTATCTCTACTAATATATATTTTGAAAGCCGTTTTTTTAGTGTTCGCAAAGCCGCAGAACGGCTGAACCAATTTTTTGAATTTTCAGGCACCTGCCGCGCGTGTCCCAAGGATGGGTTTAGGCTAAAAAAATTCTATATGTAAAAGGGCACCTCCAATACAAACCGAATTTTTTCATACTTCATATCTCTGGAAGTATTCATGGTAGAGTTCTGGAACTTGGAGCTATTGGAAAAGGGGGCAGCACCTCCCATACAAAACGAATTTTTCATACTGCATATCTCTGAAAGCATTCATGGTACAGTACTGGAACTTCGTATGGAGATATATATGTATATGAAAGCAAGCCCATACTCATGGAGAAAATTGGGGCTATTTGAAAAGAGGGCGTAAGGTCTACAAACGTACCGACTTTTAGTTATCTTTGAATGTATTTATAATTATTCTTGAGGTGTGTTTGTGAGTGAAATCCTCCTAAATGGCTGTACGGATTTTAACGAAATTTTGTATGTTTGTTGGCGCTGTAGTTGAGTTATTATTAAAAATCATATTTATGATCCGAGTTGGCTAATATTTTTAATATGTATTGGTAATGGTAAGAGCAATACTATTGCAAAAATGTGCTGCCAAGTGGCGCTGGAGTCGAGTTATTACTAAAAATAGCCAAGTGAGAAAAGGTGCCGTGAAGGTCAGATTAAATCGACCTGTTGTACCATTGAGTATATCGAACTCTACTGTGTTACGATTGGCCCAATGGATGTGATTTTCCAATATTATTATGCGTTCCAGCTTTTAAGGTATTTCGTCTGAAATAAGTCATTGTTGCCGCCAGGTAACAGGTTATTCGTTTTGCGAATAACCGTGCTGTGAAATGCTGCATAGTCGGAGAATTTTAGGAACTTCTTCACGGATATAACACTTTCCTTAGGTTATTTAAAGCGGCAAATGATCACCAAACCATAATCTTAGCAGATGAATGTGCCAATGATAATCGTAAACGTGAATTATTGCTGAAAATGTTGGACCAAAAATTTTCAATAAAAAAATAAAAATGTTGGGCGGGACGAAGTTTCGCCGGGTCTGCTATTATTCTAATAAAATGGACACTCGGTTATGATGGACAATTTGACGCGGTCCCGTTGAGTTCGTTATAACCGGATTGCACTGTATATGCTAATCTAGGAAAAAGGCTACCTACGTACCAAATTTCAAGCAAATCGGACCATAAATAAGATTTTTTCGAATAAAGGGTGAACACACCAAAACTGCGACACTTAGAAATTACTACCAGAAATAAACTAGAAGGCTTTGAAATTATTTTTTTTTGTATTATATAACTTGGAAGTTTAGATGTTATGAAAATGTTAAAATATTAGTTATTATTTGCTCCATATGCAAGTGATCGATATTTTCATCGCACACGCGCCATCATGTTCTACATGACTGCATCATCGACATTACGCGATGCGCACAACTACTTTGTTTTGCACTCTTCAATAATTTTCACTCTTTCACCTGTTTTCTTCAAGATTCCTTTGACAATTGACCAATATTCCCCAATAGGACGTGCCTTTTGAGGCACTCATCCCGATACACTTGATCATTCATTGTCCCGGATGGGAAAAAGGGCTGCTCTTACGGCCGCAGGAACAAATAGCTTGCCAAACCATGTGGTGTTTGGAAATTTGGACTTCATTTTCAGCTTACAACTTTCAAGGGCATCTTGACGACTTGCAGCAGTATAAAAATCTTGACCTGCAATATATTTTGAATTTTTATAGCAGTAGGTTTCGCAGTCCATAACAATGCAGTTGTATTTTTTAATTTAGAATTCATACAACTTCCGAATGCGGGATTTCGCTGTAACATTCTACTTTGCGCCTCGGTCTGGCGCTGTTTGAGCTGTAGAACATCTCAATGAAGCTTTCCGCTTTACCTTTTGTACGAAAAACTGCGATCTCCGTACGGATTTTGCAACATAACGCGACAAAATCTTCGGATCTCGCGAAAACGCCCTGAGGACCTTCCGAGCACTGTTTTTATCACTTTGACCATACTAACCCCCGCTCCCTGGTTTTCTCGTAACTGTCAGGCCTTATTTGTAGCGATTAAAACCCTGGAAACTGTCGAATAGTGCACTTTTTAATTTTACGTGTACTTAAGGCCTGATCATTTATAAACTCGTGCAAAATGGTTTGTCTCGTTTCTAGCTCGGTTGCCATTTTTAACTCAACTAGGAATCAAATTCAAATGAAATTTCTTCTACGTTCAACTAAGGTCATGGTCAACTTATGGTATTTGAATTTCAAAATATTGAATTCGTTTTGGGTAAGTTATAAGCTTCCCAAAGTGTCGCAGTTTTGGTGTGTTCACCCTTTATATCGTTACCTGGTCCACCTTCCGGAAAAAAGTAAATTTTTTTCCTTTACATGGTGGTTGCTGAAAGCTATTTATAAACTAAATTTCATGAAATCGAGACCTGCCGTTCCCGAGATTACCTGTTACAAAAAAAGGGACTTCTCTTTATATAATTAGTATATGTAGATAGATAAGAGAACATATTGCATGGAACTGAATTTGCCATAACTCGACTTTGGAGGCACCTATCGGGTCTATTTTGGCAGGTTTATTTCTGTTTATGCACCGAATATATTTTCCGCGTTTGAAGCAAATCGGACTATAAATGCGATTGTTTAGCGTAGCTCTACCCCTGCACCACATATCGGAACAATTAAAACTTTGTGAACTCCTTCTTCTAAACACCTTTCCACCAAAGCAACAACCATTCGAATCGGCTAAGAAACATAGGGGAAAATTTTTTCCAATTGATTCATGCTCACAATGAATTTCACAATCTGAAAATTTCCAAGCATCACAACGAATTCTCCACCTTTTCATCGTCCAAAATCATCGAATTATGCGACAAAATGCAAAATTTCGTCGAAAAAAAATTCAAATTTTTCGCGTTCTTCCGGAATTTTCCGAGTTTTCCACTAAGAATTTTTTATATTTCCATTCAAAAAGCCATTCCGAAACATTTGCTCACAAAATTCCATACAAAAAGTTAATTTTCGATTTTCCCAATTTCCCGACTTTTCCGGAGGGTTTTCCCAAAATTTTTTCCGTAAAAACCGTTTCCTGGCAATTACGAACAACCAAAAAATCGGCCCAGCCGTTCTCAATTGATGAATTACTATACATTTTTCACACCATTTTTATATATATAAGTATGTAAATAAGGAACAGCTGTTCGTAAACGGCGATTTCCGACTGAATTTCAGTTTTTTTTTGCAAAAGTACGCATACATATGTATCTTTTTCTGTCATAATTATATCGATGGTCCTATACATAACGACACAATTCAAAAAATAAAAACTCGTACTATTGTTAGGTGGCTCATGTCTTTAATCGTTGTCTTATTCATATATAATCTTTACTACTTACTTTAGTTAGAATTAGACATGGTTTAGCCAAGGATTAGAGACACGAGCCTTCTAACAGTAATAAGGGATTTGATTTTTTCAATTTTTTTGTGTCTTTATTGCATTTTTATCGGTGGTCCTATATGCGAATTCATATATTTCGATAATGAAATAAATTCGAGCAAAGATACGATTTTTAGTTACATATATATACATATGTAACTCAATTTCAGCGCCACCTGGCGGAAAATTTGTTTCGAAAGAATTATTTTTCCTATTATCAATACATATCGTTGTTTAAAGTACAAAACCGCGTATCGTCATTCTACAAAACCGCGTAACTGACATTGGCTGCCAAAAATTGGATTTTCTTACACAAGCTCTTGGGTCAATCCCTATCCATTCGTGCTGAAATATACTAGCCAGAAATGCGATTGCTTTATAAAAAAGATAACCATTTTGAAATATTAGTGTTTTTACTCTCTAGAAAATAATTTATGCAATCTCACATACGCGGTTTTGCATTTTGCTGATACGCGGTTTTGCATTTTGTTGATACACGGTTTTGCACTTTAAACGACGATATTTTGAATCTCAGGATAATCGGACCATAAACACGATTTTTAGTAATAACTCGACTCCAACGCCACCTGGCGGTTATTTTTTTTTGCAATGGTATTGTTTTTCGTATTATCAAAACATATCTCGAATATGAGACAAATCGGACCCATAAATACGATTTTTAGAAATAACTCAACTCCAACGCCACCTGGCGGCTCTTTTTTGCAATGGTATTGTTTTTCGTATTATCAAAACATATCTCAAATATGAGGGGAATCGGACCATAAATACGGGATTTACTAATAACTCGACTTCAGCGCCACCTAGCGGTTTTAATAGTTATTCTGCTATTCGGAAGGTAGACAAATTCTAAAAACAAATATCATAAAAATTGGTCCAGCCGTTCTCGAGTTATAAATGGTGTAACTAACACGACTTTGTTTTATATATATAGATTAAACAAGGATTACGATTGTATAATTTTAAATCCCTAAGTTACTGGTCTTCACCATGCAAATCAACTTCAGAAAGTTCAACTGTTAATAGCTAAGTTAGCTTTAGGGCAATCTTGACCACCTTATATAAAGAAATGTTAAGCCCGTTAAGATGAAGTCTCAACGATCAGCAGAACCCGAGATATAACGATTTGAAGAAGTATATGATTAGTCAGAATCACGAAAAAATGCAAACTTTGACAGATCACTCAAAATTGATACTACAGTATTCCCGCTTAATTACACTTCAAAAATTGCACAATTTTTGGTTCAATTAACCGGGGAATCAATTAACCGATACTCGTTTAATTGAACAGTTCGTTACAGAAATACGTAGAAATTCCGCTAAATTGGACAACCTAATCAATTAAAAGAAATTGAATGTGTGCATTTTAAAGGGAATAGTTTAAACTTTAAACGAAAAAATATAAGCAATAAAAACAATTTATATTTATTATTGTTCATACGTGAGTATATATACTTGTCCTCACATTTTTAGAGATAATTGTTATAAAAAAAAATAAAAGAAACGTAAGGAACAATTAACCGGGGAAAATTTAAGATATATCTCTTCAATGTCACATGTTTTTAACCAATTATACGGGGAAACCAATTAACCGGGTTCAATGTACCGTTTTGTGAACAAAGTTATAATGCGCTCGGGTATAAAAATACAATTGTGAAATGCTGTGCTTTCTACTCAACTTAAATTTTGCGTAAATTATGGGACGACCGTTATTCTAAATATTGTAGTATTGGACTTTAGTAATGTTAAATAGCTATTCCTCAATTTAAATTAATATGCGTGATATAATTAATATTTTTTCTTTGTTTATCCCAATTTAGCCTCGACACTTCATTATGTAGGCAATAAGGGAAATTCAGTTTATGAGCATGATATGGATGAAGACTTACCATTTGATAAACTGAACGCAATTTTCGAGCAACAAGAAAATTTTTACTTTTGTCTATTATGCAAAGAGCAAAAGGCAATGACTGCGGATCCATTTGCCGATCATATGTTTGAAAATCATGACATAGATTTTTATTCTTGTGAATTTTGTTTCAGTGGGTTCCTTTCTGCGGAGAATCTAAAAAAACACGTCGAATACGTTCATATCGCTACAAAGCCAAAGTCTGAAGAATCGAAGTGTAGTATATGTTTTCAAGTTTTTGTCAATCAAAGGATGTTACGTTTTCATAAACGCACGCATAACAACGCCACTTTCCAATACGAATGCTCGGAGTGTAATAAGAAATATAATTGTCGGAATCTGCTTCTTGACCATATGAATATGCATACAGGGCAACGACCGTATCAATGTTCAAAATGTCCCAAGGACTTCGCTTCAAAATATACATTGCAGGCGCATATGAAAATACATAGTGAGCGACTGCGCCCTTATAAATGCGAAAAATGTAACAAAGCTTTTCTTAACCAACAAACTCTTACGCATCATAAAAGGCTACACTTGGGTGAAAAAACAATCATTTGTGATATATGTTCAAAAGCCTTCGGCACCCAGCACAACTTAGATGTCCATAAGATTGTACATTCCGGACAACGACCATTCATATGCAGAACTTGCGGCAAGGCTTTTGCTCGCCGCGCTGAAATCAAGGACCACGAACGCATCCATACTGGGGAGAAGCCTTATAAATGTGATATGTGCGATGCTGCTTTTGCACAACGGTCAAATCTGATGACGCACCGAAAATCCACACATTTAAATGAAAAATTACACAAATGCGATCAATGTGGGCGTTCCTTCAAAAGACGCCGCTTATTGCAGTATCATATTAATGCCGTGCATACGGGTATCCGGCCTCACGAATGCGAAATATGTGGTTCGTCTTTTGTCTATCCAGAACACAAGAAAAAAACACATGCTTATACATGGAAACAGTAAACCTTATATTTGTGAAGTTTGTGGTAAAGAGTTCAACAGTTGTGCAAATCGAAATGCCCATCGCTTCGTACATAGCACAAAGAAGCCGTATGAGTGTCTTAAATGCGGTGCTGGTTTTATGCGAAAACCTTTACTTTTGACACATATGAAGCATGCAGGGCATACGAATGACACCATTATAATAAACCAGCCGCATATTAGTGACAAAGGTATGTTGGCTTTGGGTAGAGAAATGAGTTCGATTGACTCGTGTGATGAAACAAACGAAGCTGCTGCACATTTTACTCAAGATTCAAATTGCAATGAAGCACCGCAGATTTACCCTCAAAGCACAGACGATGTTATAAATGATATTGCAGAAATAGATAGCGTGCAGTATCTGCAGTTTGATGATTTAGATAAAACCGGCCAAGGAATAATAGCATGGGTAGATATTGCCCGTAATAAAGATGACATTTAAGTGGTGGCTGAATTCTGTACGACTATTAGAATGAAGCTGGGAATTTAAAAATATAATAACTAGAACAAACAAAATAACTTGTTTACTATTTTATATATTTACATACTGAGATATGTACATACAGTAGGTGGCAAAATGTAGTTGTCATAGGTAAAGTGAAAGCAAAACGGCTTGCAGTTATGTCTTTGCAAGCTATAACTAAAAATTTATATTAAGCTAACCTAAATGTACATTTATCGGTCGCCATAAACGGGCTATTAGATTGGCCACCATATTGATAATTTGGAGAAAAACTGGATGGGCGAGGACTTATCGGTTAAACCTTATCCAAGCTCACCTTGTAGTCTTTCGTTCCCAAAAATTTAGAACTTGAGAGTATTTTTTAAATTCATTCACAAGTCCAACTTGCATTCACCTTCTGAGTCCCTCAGTTATTTCGAAACATAACAAAATTCAACATGGCAATATAATTAAAACGGGTTCCACAGATTTACTCAAACCTGAAAACATAATTACCGGTCCAACACTCATACTTCCGCACAAAACAAAGAAAACAACACTTAACAATAATTAATTTATCGTTTCACTGGAGGGGGAGTAAATTTAGGATATACTTAAATACTTTATACTTTTATACTTGTTATTTTTTATTGGTTTCAATTTATGTTGTTTATAGTTTTCAAAAAAGAAAATTTTTGGTTTTTAATAAAAAAGAGCTTACAAAATATTAAATTACATCCAAACTATTTTTACTTAAAATTAAATTAATATCCCAATTCTGAATCGGTGACAAACATTTTTTTTTTACTGACAACTTTAAACTTAAATATATTTATCCGTAAAAAAACTGTGACAAGAATTAGTCACTGCAACAGAATTGTGCCCTAAATTGAATATTGAACGCGATAAGTACCTTCATGGAAAACTGAATTTTAGGTTAGGTTAGGTAAGCGGGCTGCCTCCGCATATGGAGGCACACTTGGACTCGACTAAGCTGTCCGTTGTGATGCCCTTAGAGGGGGAGGGAAAAAAGGGACGCAGGGTGGGTAGGGGAAAGAGGGGGGCAGCTATGGGAGCAAGACGACACCTATGGCTTTTTGCCGGAGACAAGCTCCGTGCTCACAACGAAGTTCTTCAGTCGACTGATGTCCACTCCCGAGAGCTCATCGGGAGTGTGAAAGTGCGACCCAAGGTGCTTAAACCTTTGGCTCGCAAAGGCAGGGCACTAGAGCAGCAGATGTTGAGATGATTCCACCTCATCATCCTCCATGCAGCTGGTGCAGTAAGGATTATCCGCAACATTCAGCCTTAAAGCATCGTTACCAATCACATAGTGGCCAGGAAGCACTCCCACCAATAGTGAGGGATGCAGCTTGCTTAGTCTCAAGAGCTCACCAGACCGCCCGGTCCACCCGTGGCCAGAAAGACTTTGCCACTTTGCACTCCGAGGTCTTCGCCCAGCGCTCGCTGAGCTGACTAAACGTCCATCTGTCTAGAAGCAGACCACACGAGGTCAGGGGAGCCCCCAGACCCTCCCTATCGGAAAGTAATTCCTCGAGGTTTCCCTGTCTTGCAAACTCATCAGCCATGCAGTTGCCAGCGATTTCGCTTTGACCTGGAACCCAAATAAGCTTAATAGCAAAATAATCAGACGCGGTCGATAGGGAAGTCAAACACTCCCTCACCGTTTTCGAACGCACCGTCAGGGAGCCGAGAGCCCTGATGGCTGCTTGGCTACCAGAATAAATATTTACTTCCCTGACAGATGTTACACTAGAGAGCAACCAATCCGAAGCCTCTTTTATTGCGGCCACTTCAGACTGGAAAACACTACAGTGTTCCGGTAACCTAAATTTCAGGTTGATGGAGAGCTCTTCGCAGAAATCACCTCCGCCCCCTTTCCATCCAGCTTCGATCTATCTGTAAATAAGTTTACAGGTCCTCGATTCCAGATACTGCACCCCTCTCAGTCTCCCCTCGCCGGGATGTGGGTGGTAAAAGATCCATTCGGGCCCAGAACCGGCGTGCAGTGGTCTGTCCGAGTCGGTAGGAAACCGAAGTCTTAAGATTCTGGAGTGCCCATAGCTTGAGGTGAACTTGAAGCCCACCCATCTTAGCCTTACTGCAGCACGCGCAGCTGCAACCCTGCCAGCTATATCTATAGGCACAACATTTAACATGGCATTAAGCGCAAGAGTAGGTGTGGTTCGAAGTGTCCCACTGATTCCCTTTAAGGCAGCTCTTTGCACCTTCTCCAGCTGATTGACGATGTAGGCCTTGTCAAGTGCGTTCCACCAGACGAGTACCCCATATAATACGATTGGCTTAATTATAGTTTCATAAAGCCAATGCACTACCTTCGGCGAGAGGCCCCAGCGCTTGCCAATGGCCCCTCTGCAACAATACAGTGCTACTGTAGCCTTCTTCACTCTTTCCTCCACGTTAGGCTTCCAGGAAAGCTTACTGTCAAGGATCAAGCCCACGTACTTCACCCTGTCAAAGAGCCTTAACCCAGCAAACACAGTCTCTAACGTTAGAGAAATTTGGATTTCTGCTTTAGATAACTAGGGTAGTTCTCTAATCGTTCTCGAGCCGATGACGAAGTTAGAGAACTACATTAAAATTCGATTCGAGAACGATTAGAGAAACAACGCAAATTCAAATGAATGTAAATAAGCAATATTCCAAATGAATGAGTTATAAATTATTTTTAAGTTCAAATAATTCATTACTATTTTATTGCGAATACATTTAGTACAAATTTTGCAAACAAAGCATTTTATTTAATAAAGCAAAACAGCAGTTTGAAATTCACATTCGAATCCCATTAGAGATCAACATTAGACTTCGATTCGAGATTTAATATTTTCTCGAGTCGAGAACTATGTCCTATTTTGCTGAGATCGCTATGATTCTCGAAAGTTTTTCGAGTCGTTCTCTAACGTTTGAGATTGGAGAATGGGGCTAGTTCTCCAGTCATTCTCTAATCGATAACTAACCTCAATGTTTGCTGGGAACAGGAAGACAACCCATTGAGGGAAGACGGCAATTCGGTATCTTATACCTCCTAGTTAAGAGAACAAGCTCCGTTTTACTGGGATTTACTCCCAGCCTGCAGCTAAAAGTCCAGATCTCAACCAAGCTCAAGTAACCCTGCATAAGCGACAGTTCTATTGCAAAGCAAGCGGTAAATAAACCTGACAAGGTCGGCTCCGACCCCTAGCTTATTTAGGGAGTTAACTACAGCCTCAGGCAAAACATTGTTAAAAGCCCCCTCGATATCAAGGAAGGCACCGACCGCAAATTACTTCTTCGAGAAGGATTGCGCAATATTTTCAACGACCGTGTGTAAGGCCGTTTCGCCAGACCTGCCCTTGGAATAAGCAGGCTGCTCCATGGAAAGGCGCTCCCTGAGGATCCGGCTCCTTAAATGGCGATCGATCAGCCTCCCCAGCGTCTTCAGAAGAAACGAGGAGACTTATCGGCCTGAAATCACTCGCCTAAACCTTGAGCACTCCTGACTGCCCTCCACGCTTCCAGAGAACAGTGTCCACGACGCTTTCCTAATCTCGGACATATATAAGTCAAGTCAAGCTCAATCTTATGCAGTGCCCAGTCGGAGGCTGATTTACTCTTCCTGGCCCTATTGAAAAGGCCTCTGCTCGAGGCCCTAAGATCGGAGAGCTCCTCCGACCACCTTACCTTTGTAGTAACTCAGGGGACAAGACATATTAATAGCCCTTTTACACGAGGTGGTGAACACACCAATAGATTCGTCAATTTCACTTTCAGTCCAGGTCCCGCCCCTCACGGGTGCAACCGGAAGCATTTCCTGCAGACTTCTGCAGTTTAAGTCCCAGTTGGTTCTCCTCAGATTCCTTTAAGGTTTGTGCTTAGGACGCGCTTCGCCCAAAGCGAATTGTGTGTACCGATGATCGGAGAAGGAGTGGTCACTAAGGACTCTCCAGCCAGATATACGGGACAATAGTCGATTCCGCCTCGTTTAAAGAGGAGCGAAAGAGAGGGATCGGTTTCGAATCCCCTCCACCACTCGAAGTTTTGTTGGTTGGATTTGGTTTTGTTTGTTTGTGTTCATCTTGTTCGTACGACCACCTACCCGACGAAGCGGGCGCAGTGGTCTAGATCATAATAAGGGGAATTCAAACAGTCCACTACGGCAGCGCCCCATGCCGCAGCAAGGCCACCGTTACTCCCTGAGGCGGCCCGGTGTCAGGAAGGCGCCGTTAAAAGACAGCCGGTCTGGTAAACCCCCTGGCTGCAAACCTTCCAATGGGTGGACTTAACACCCTGGATTAGGGAGTCGGCAGTTCTTGGTCATCGCTCACAAGCAGCCCGAACCATAGGAAATGGAGTGCATTCGCACAGTACCCGGAGGTAGAGACACGATTACACTACCACCCGATAATAAAGTCTGGTTGTGATTCGACTAAGCCCCCGCACCAACGGCAAGACGCCTGCCTAGCGGAGAAAAAAATGAATTTTACGCGATACACAATTTTACATGTTTAGACGAATTATCTAAGTATATAACCACTATAGTTCGGGGTTTCGACTTCCATGGAAGTTATGTCAGTTACCCTATAGCGCATGTCATATATGTAATACTTCTATATTGGCAGTAAGCTAACTTCTCAATGTGTAAGCATTCCGAAATCAAAGCGAGACATTCTAGTACCGTTTTTGTCAATGTGTTGTGTACTTGAGTGCCGTTTTTGTGTATGCGTTGTGTACATGTTTATTTATAAACGTATGTGTTCCTTTTCTTTCGTACGTATTTATTGATATATCTGTACTGTAGTGTTTTCGGACGGTACTAGCTCTTACTGCCAATATAGGAGTATTACATATATGGCGCATGTGTAAATTTAGGAACTGTAGCGCCAGCTGTTTGCCAGATACTTCGGTATAGTCATGTATGTGTGTATGAAGTGGACCAAACATAAGCCAGTAGGGAATCGATGTTAACTTAGTGTAATTGTGTGTGATTGTGGGGACGAGATCGAACATGTGCCAGTCAACCAAACGTCAATGTTAATTAAGTGTAAATGTGTGAGTGTATGAATGTTTGAGCGAACATAGCTGATCAAACATCAACTTCGGCAACGAGAGGCCCAGAGAAAGTTCGGTCGGTCGAGCAAAGCAAAGCAAAGGGGTGTGTGTGTTAATGGTTCTCCCAAACAGCGGTTGTTCTTTCGAGTTTTCCTTGTAAATATGTAAGAAAATAAGTACATAAGACGGTCTGAGTCAGTTAGCCGGGCCAAAGGGTATAAAATGACGCAGATGGTGGCGAACGGGTCAGATACAAAGGTTGCGGTGCTAACGTTGTGATTACCGGGTGTTTTAACTGTGCGAACGTTACCAGTTTAAGTGTTAAAAGAAAAAAAGAAAGCGTTCAAAAAAAAAGTTTATATAGTCAAATATGCAGACTTTCCCTATAGTTGTGTGAATTGTGCCGTTTTACCGGATTATCGCGGTACCGGTGTACCCAAGCCGCCACAAAGAGCTAAAATCTGGAACTGGAGGTAAGCACCACATATTGTTATGCCTCAAATCTAAACACATGCATAAGCCTGCATCTTACTAAATGCATATGTATGTATGCACATATGTATGTATGCAGACAAGGCACGAATTATTAATTTTTTTTTTAGTTTTATGACAGCAGCGGCAGATCTACGACTGTACCATTCAATGTGCTAAATCAGAGCTTTCTCCCCCTTTCAGGTCGCCTGCACATACGTACGTATGAATAAAAGGACCTCCACCAACCGGAAATCTGGAATTGGCCACCAGCAACCGGCATGTACATAGCTTGCTCCGTCTGAGAGACTCGTGTACCAGACAGATTACATGAACACACCAACACATATCCATACACAGTAGGGCGGGTCGAAAATCAAATTTTTCTCAAATCCCTTGGTAATAGTGAAAATATATTGTATCATGAAGTCAACAACAAGCATGCAAAATATTAGTATTTTATTTTAATTGTGAGAGCCCGCGCATCGACCGCCAAGAGACCCACGGCACACTAGTCGAATAAGACCAATTCTTGTTAAAAATTCTGGGTTCAGTAAAAAGGGTTGGTGCATATTATTAGATAATGAATCCGTTAACGCAAAAGATAAAGTCAAATATCATTTCTCGCAGCACTTTAGCTTATCGTTAATCTGAAACTTAACTATTTTCAAAGAAATTTTAATTGTTCTCTTGATAATTGCACTGGCCTATAGTCAAAAGATGTGATGAACAGCATTAATATTGCTGGCGTGCATTTAGATCGCTAGTTCCAAATATTCTAATCTTTTTTTAATATTAGCTATAATTTGCGTATTTTTGCAAATTTAGGAACAATTTCGGTAGCTCTAATAGAATAGCCATTATTTTCCATCATCGTGGAAAAATTTTGTTTATTGAAATGAGTATGGAAACACTGAACAGGCACAACTTTGGAAACACTAATTAGTTTACTTATGTTTATGCATACAATTTAAAAATTGCAAATATAGCAAAATGACAAAAAAAAATTTTTAAATTTTTTTTATTTTAAAATAACTGGTTTATAATCTGAACGATTTTCATCATATTGTTATCATAAATCAGTAACAGTAAGTCTCGCTTTCAATTTGTAAATTATTACGTACCGATCGAGTAACATTTACCAAAGTTATATCGAAAAACTTAAGTGGCTCTCCAGTTTTTTTTTTTTTTAATTATCTTCAATTGTATAAATAACCTTTAAATAAAAGAACCGGATTACAGAAAACTGTGCCAGCGAGTGACTTTTTTCATTCAAGCTGAATGCAAAGCAATATCGTCCAATTGGAGAGTCCTCAAAAGGATTTCCCAGGACATGTTAAAGAGTACTGTAAATCCTACAGTCACTTTTTCACATAATGGAATTAACTAAAATATTTATGTATATCTAAAAACTTATTGCACGTCCCCTACTTTCATATAACGGCAAATTTAGAAACAGCGAAAAATGTGCTTCTTCGGCGACTAATGAAACCATTCCGCACCAGTTTTCAAGACTGCAAAAATGGACTTAAAATGGGCGTTTCTCACCCTAATTGTATTATGCTAATGTATGTTAATTCTTATATGTTT
>NW_023458561.1:4052134-4053269 GCF_013731165.1 Rhagoletis pomonella | reverse complement strand
ACGCCACACTCGGCTACTATGTGTTCGATCGAGATGCATACCCGACAACTGCTTTGGTTACGAACGAGTCTGTTCGATCACCCTCGCTATAAATTGAGCACAAGCGAACACCACACTCGGACACCCGCAGCTAACCCGAAAATTTGTGTAACAATGAAACGGACACCCGAACATTGCGATAAAATGCAGGACAACAAAGAAATTTACGCTGAAGGTAACTGGCGCCAATATGTTCCCACAAAGCATACGAAAATGTTGTTGCTTTGTGCTTGTGCATACGCAATGAAAAAATTAGAAGCGAAGTAGACAAAAATGTTTTTGCATCTATTTCGTATAGTTTCGCGTGGAAAGCTGTGTGTGTATATATTAGAACACAGCCTAAAACTATGTAGGTACATAAGTACTTTTACAAAAAATAAATGTGCACCGAGTGTATAGGGCTTGGGCATTGCCGATCTACACACATTTATACCTAAATGGATGTAGGCGTCGTGATGCCGCATTTTGTATGAGCAAAAATATAAGAAATGGTTAAATGTACACTTAAACAAACTACCAAAAAAAATTCAACCTTCTCTTTACCCTCTACGCACAAAAACTAAGAACACCGCGATGAGAAGGCAACATTTTTTGTAGAAACAAAAACGTCATAAGCCAATCAAGAAAATTTTGTGCATACTCGGGTTGAAACTCGAACACCCGGGTATATTGAGCTGCAAAGCACCCGAACCCAATCAAGTATGTATGAAAAGCAATCGGGTGTTGTGGCCAACATGTTCGTCTTGAGCTCAGTCGATAACGAACAATACTTCTGCTCGTATACAGAGAACGATGCAAAACGGGTTTTGTTAGATGATCGAGTATACACGAAAATCATGCACCCGCTGCAGATGTCTGGTAAGTACCCAACGGTTGTTGAGTGTTGAGTTGTGGCAAATGATCTGTAGTTGGTGCGTGTGAATGCTTGTTTGCGTGCTTCCTGTGGTGTATACTAGCCATGTGTTGGCGACAATATATTTGTTGTACGTAGCTGCGTATTAGGCTGGGTCGATTTTGTATGGGGGAAAATAAAAGTCATTTGACCGCATTGTAATAGTAATATTATGATGTTTTAGGTCTAAGCCAATTGTTATTG
>NW_023458561.1:4049765-4052034 GCF_013731165.1 Rhagoletis pomonella | reverse complement strand
GGTACTTACCCAAGCACACATCCTCACACACCGACCACCGAGACATTGCCACAAACACGTTTCCGCGCCAATATAATTTACAACACTTACGATAGCATCACAAGATTCACGCAAATGCCAACAGAACAGCAGCTGGGTAAGCAACAACAACGTCCAACGCCTACAGCTGTTCAGACTATTTCGAGTGGAACAGGTCAACAGCACTTGGCGGTGAATGTTAAAGGTGGTGAAAAATAAAAGGAGACAACAGGGAGCATAATATCGAGGGAGCGCAATAACAGCGCCAAGCGAGGCAGCGCTAACAGGAGCAGCGCCGTGGGAGCATTATCGGTGGGCGCTTCGACCACGCTACTGACCAGCAGCAGCGCCGCTAATATCGCGGGCAACTCTCTTGGGTTTTTTGTTTGAATATTTTTTGTTGCTTGAATACCTTGCTTACGTTCTCTTAAGTTATCGCATAAAGTTTTTGTTACCTTTTGTTAATTTCTCATTTAGACAGCCACATTCCTTTGCTTTAAATTCCGTTGGCGCCGGAGCTTGGCAGTTTAAATATATACAAACATATATTTACATACATATCTGGATAAGCGAAGACGCATATAGACATACATATGTATGTACATATATGCATATACATACATACATATATGAATGTGGGGGTGTAAATAAGCGCGCGTATATTAGTTTTCTAGTTTTCTTGTCTTCGTTTTTTGAAACTTCACTGTTGTTCAACACTATTTGAATTTTGCTTTATCAAAACCACGGGTTTTGATTCACCTTTATCGGTGTTTTCAGTATTAGATTAGTTCAAGTACATTCACGTTTAGCTTTTTTTGAATTGTAAGTAGTTTTACCGCGCGATACTATGACCCGCTCGATGCCCCGAATCACGAACGAGTGATAGTACTGAGAGTGGTGGAGTGGTGGGTAAATATGTATGTATGAGCATTTGTGTAAGTAGTAAAGCACAGGTTCTCAGGCAGCATGCTGGTACCATCCCCGCTGGAGACCTAGGTGAGTACAAGTTGAATTTGTTTCTCTTATTACCATATCAATACATACATATTTAATACATACATACATATATATATTAATAGCAGTAGCAATAGATACGCAGATACATTTCAGTCACTGTCTCTGGGATTTTTTGGTTGAGACTTTAAAAGTTCAGGGTAGTTTTTTTTGTTTTAATTGATATTATTAGGACGTTTTATATTGGCAACACAAACGAGGGAAAACAGAATAGCGGGTACAAATATGCAGCAACATAACAGAACTTTTTCAGGAATTCAGAATGATAAATGTCAGGCGACTACTAACACCTTAAGCCTAAATGGAAAATTATGTCCTCAATAAACCCGCTTAAAAAAGGAAGCACAGGTACCTTTGTGCACAGCTGCATGCCCAAACATAGGCAAAACCACCATTCAGAGGATCAATTGATGGTTGCTATTTTAACTTGAATAAATAATTTGTTTAGTTAAAACATTTATCATGGTCCGCAGGTCTCAGTGAGTGCTTATAATTTTATTTAATTTTTCAACATTTTTGGTAATAATTATCACTATTTTTTAACATGTTTGGTAATATTTTTCACTAAAAGGTCAATGAGCAACGCTTTCGATAACAACAGCAATAACATTTTGATCTTAAATGGAAGATCTCAGCCATAATTATAGAATTCAACGTAATACAAGAAAAAAGAAAAAGGTGGCAACAAAATATCAGCACTCAAGACGTTTTTTTAACCGAAGTAAACAAGCATTATCCATATTTGTTGTATTATCCACTTTTATGTTACGTAGTGTAGTCATTTCTGCCAACCTTTCTTCAATATCGGTGCATATTCGTGGACAACGATGTACTGAAAGTGTCTAAAAATAAAAACAAAGATAAAACACGAGTATCTTATATACATATAAAAAGCAAATAAAGTAATTTAGAAACAAAGGAAAATATTTACTTATATACACCTGCGGCCGCGTACACCTAACCACTTAAAATTTTGGATATTTGATATAAAAATTTGGATATTTGCAATATTTGCAGTGCAGTAATTTAACATGCATGTTTTGTAGATACAAGAACATTAAGTATGAAGTGAAATCTAGTTCATTTAGGCCAGAATTCACCGTGCGTAGTAAACCTCTGACAAGAGTTTAACTATCGATTTTCATATTCACAGTACTTAGTTAACAAGAGCCTAAGCCCTGCCTGCCCCTATAGCAGAATTTTCATTCACATATCGTTACCTTAATATAGAAAGGAA
>NW_023458561.1:4046370-4049665 GCF_013731165.1 Rhagoletis pomonella | reverse complement strand
GCGATACGATATGAATGCGACATCGGCATGCTGAGTACGTGGGAATTGGTGGGAAGCGATGAAAACTGTGCACACTTGCACGACAGCGACACCGCTGCGATATAATATCGCTATCGATATAATATTGCATGCGTATCGCACGTGCGATACGGCTTTCTGATCGAGGTGAGATTAGTATTGAGCGGCATTTTTCGCAATAAGCATGATCGTTTCACAGGCGGAATCATCATCCTGGATTTTTTTTTGTCGAATTAATAAAAAAAACATGTTTATGGAACTAAAAAATACTGTAGAACAGACATGACTAGTTTGGCATGGAGAAATATAGCGTCTGAGGTAAAGGACACAGGTAAATGCACAAAAGAATATTTTTCGTGATGGTTTATTTGCCTTTGTTTTCACATCTTTAAAAAGAAATTTAAAGAATCCAATAAATTTAATTTTAATTTTTAATTTGATTTTGAATAGCAAAAAAGATTTGGTGGTTGTTTAAATGTTAGTGATTAACTATTTTGTTTCAAATATTCAAATAAATAGTAATCAATGTACTTAGAAACAATTAAAAAATAATCATCTCATTTACCATTAAAAGAATAAATCAGATATAATAACAAATACTAAAAAATTATGTATGTATGTTCTTTAGGTAATTATTTTTTATTATTCGTTATATATTTATATGTTTTTTTCTTGAGTGTTATTTTATTATCACTTTTAGAAAACTTAACGAGATCTGTGTGTATTTTCCATGTAAATTTTTTTCGTCTTTTTTTCAAATTTGGCAGTTTTCACGCACTATTTTATAAAGCAACTATACTACTCCTGAATTGATGCAAAATTAACATTTAATATATAGTGATTTTTACCTAAAAAATCGGGGGAAAGTTATTCAACCATTCATGAGAAAAAGAATATTTTTGGCTATATAACTCAAAAATTTTTTCATAACCTTTTTAGTGAACGCAATATTCTAATAATTTGTCATGAAAATTTGAATATCTCATTTAATTTTTAGCCGACTTTGTAAAAATAAACATCAGTTTTACTCGATATTAACCATACTTTTCTCTTAAATTTTTTAACAGTTTATAGATATAAACATAGACCCATCATTCGAAAGGTCTAAACTCGGTTGAGAAGCAACTCATTTAACTCATTAACAAGTATATAAGGGCTCAAAATTTTGTGTAGCTATCACAAAATGGCATCGGGGGAAAGTTATTCAACCATTCATGAGAAAAAGAATATTTTTGGCTATACAAGTCAAACATTTTTGCTTAACCTTTTTTTTAATTCAGCTTTCACCGATTTCTCCTTGTAGTGAAAGCAATATTCTGAAATAATTTGTCATGAAAATTTGAATATTTCATTTAATTTTTAGCCGACTTTGTAAAAATAAACATCAGTTTTACTCGATATTAAACATACTCTTCTCTTAAATTTTTTAAAACTTTGTAGATATAAACATAGATAGATTTTTGTGGTTTGCGAAAACTTTCAGTCGCCTTCTCAGTTAAAACAACCCGTGCGTCATCCACATCACCACAGTATATCTGCGGCGAAGGTACACTAACAACCCCAACTCCTCATCGTACATTCATATAGAGCATTTAAATAATGTAAGTATATAAACAAATAAATTTTCCGGCAAGGAATGAAACCGATTCAAAATAACGTTCCGGTTTGGGTTTCGGTTTTGCCAAGTGTTTCGGTTTCGGTTTTGGTTTCGTTCTTCAAAATGTATTTCGGTTTTGGTTTCGGTTTCGTTCCGGTTTCGGTTTTTCACAGAAATTTTGTTGATATTATTTAAATCACAATGGCCCGTAGTCATAGTCAAAATAAAGTCGACTTTAAAGTTAGTTGCAGCTTTTTGACATAATTTTCAATGGGATATCTGGCAAAAAAGCTGCAACTAACTTTAAAGTCGACTTTATTTTGACTATGACTACGGGCCAATGTCTTAAACGTTGAGGAAAGAAAATCGAAAATTACAGTTCACTGATAATATCAACACTAGGTTCTTTCCCTAACAATCCGGACCGGATTTGGTAATTAGAAAATAAGAGAAACATTTTCTTTCAAAAATGGAACAAAGTTCAGAAGTACGGAAACGCAAAAACCCACATTTCGTGCCCACAAGTCGAGAAACAGATGATTCACGTTGTTCTTGTTTTTGTCACTTATACCATATTCTGACCGACATGGGAACATGTTTTCGTTGCTAAAACTGGTTTTCGACCAGTTTTCGTCCATATAAAATCTGTTAAACGAAAACCAGTTTTCGCTGAAAACTACTTGAAAACTCACTTTCCACTCATTCCAATCGGTGTCTTCACTAGTTTTTTCGATTATTTATCGAAGTGGAAGTCATATTTTATCATCTTTAATACGCCATTTCGGATTTATTGTTAATTGCCTGGCCAAAGCAAAATAAGAATGAAAGTTAAAGGTTGTAAATGAAAAGAAAATGAAGGAAAAATGTTTTGGTTGTCGGTCAGAACATGGTATTAAATGCAAACACTTGGAAATTGAATTTTGGTTTCAGAAATTTGATTTTTAGTACATAGATTGAAAATAGATCAACAGGCCATTCACTTTTCCTTAAAAGCACCAAGTAAATGCAGGCAACATGTGCTGATATGCACTTTGACACTTTATCCATTTTTACTCGGAGAAAATTTCGGGCTGTTTCGGGCAGGAAGAAGAATACACTTACGATCGAATACGCTCGAATTTTCGCTCTCTATTACCCATTTTGTTGAGTACAGGCATGATTTCTGGGCTATTTTGGGCACACGCGGGATCTCGCATTGCGTACGGGAAAGAAACTACTTAAATATAATTAAACGAGTATCGATTCACAACAACAAAGTCATCAGCAGATTTTTGCGAAAAGTTACCTTGCCATACTTATTTACTACTTAACAAGAATTTTAGCAAAATGTTGCTGATTTTGGTTAAATAAATCATTTATTTCAAATAAAGTTGTATTTATTATTTTTGTAAATTTCTGGAAACCGATTGAAACCTGTGATTGAAATGGTTTCGGTATCGTTCCTTTTCAGGTCAAGATAACGGTTACGGTTTCGGTTTCGGTTTGGGTTTCGGTTTCATTCCTTGTTTTCCGGCGTAATGACGTGGGGGCAGGAGGGGAAGCGAGCCTGTTGGCGCTCAACCGCGGCGTTCCGCGTTTGCCCGCCACCACTGAAAAACCTGAGACGCTGAGAACAAATATGAGCATCGCATTGAAGGCTAAAAAAACAGTAACAATTTACCTTTAATTTACAATAATTCG
>NW_023458561.1:4043526-4046270 GCF_013731165.1 Rhagoletis pomonella | reverse complement strand
CTACAAACGACGTGGTCCACTGTCGATGTGTCCGTAATCCTGAGCAGACTCTGAGGTGACTCCACCCTTTGCAAGCATTGCACTTGACTGAGGTGGAGTTGTGGTGTAGTCATCTCTGGCATACGCAGCAGGTGTAGGTTTCTGGTCCTGGGTTTGACTCGATGCCAGCCCTGAGCAGAAGAATACGAAACAAATGTAGCTGTATGGACGAACAACTTCTGAGGTACTTCGCCGACCTAAACGGGGTTAGATCGCCGAAACAACAGCCCTTGCTCGGGTAAAACTCGAGTCATTCTGGTACGTAGAACCGGCTGACGTGGAAAAGTCCATAAATCTGTTGTTGTTGTTATTGTAGCAGCATACAAGTTCCCCAAAAAGTTTTTGGGGAGTGTTGCTGGACAGTCCTTGGCCAAATATAAATCTGGGTCGTTTTGGTTACGCAGACCCAACTGTCGTCGGTCCATAAATCTGCCTTCTCCTTCGCTGACCATATTCATCGGCGGGGTCACCAGTTATAGAGTCGGATTCTTTATTCTTAACTTTATTTAATATAATAAAATGCGAAGTTACAAATCAAAAAAGAAGGACGAATGAATTAGAAAAACATATACCAGGAAATGTACATATGTTTCATTAATTATTTCTTCAAAGTTAATAGAGTTGCCATCTTAGCAAGACGAATAATGTAGTAGTCCTTAACCCTACACATGTATGTACGTACTATATTTTGGGACTCAAAATTTAACGGGGTTACTCATACGCTCTGTCAGCAACTTAAGCACAACTGCGCATTTATGTACACATAAAAGGTGTCCGGGGGATGCTTGACCCACCGGATGGGTCGGGCTGTTTACAGAATTTTGCAGTATTAATAATTATAATAGATTGGCATTTACGCATTAGGTTAATGACCGCTATTAGGAAAAAGCCAGGTTTCTACTTGAAACCTAAAGACGTGGATGCGTTCCAACTTCTTCAAAAATCACGTAGAGTCCGGCTTACAGGGTCAGGAATACAGCGTACATTTTTAATAAGAATATAGGAAAGAAGCATTTGAAAAGCTCAGGGTCAGGAATACAGCGTACATTTCTAATAAGAATATAGGAAAGAAGCATTTGAAAAGCTCACGTAAACTACTATGGAACTCAAAAAGATAGAAACAAAGTCAATCACTTTATGGAAATCATCTGAAAATGGCTGCTATCATGTGTACCCATGAGTATCTACTTGTAATATTCGGCTTTACCCGAATTTTAATTTATTTTCTTTCACCTTCACCATTGTATTTCCAAATGCCAAATAATGTTATAAAAGCAGTGGCAAATAATTAGTATGTTTCAATAGCAGTCCGGTTTACAGGATTTAGTCAGAACTTACAGGAAGTCGTTCCTATTGACATAAAACCTGTAAGTGGGAACACTTTTGGGAGAGTAACTGAGCAACTAGTCAGAAGTTACAGGATTTAGTCCGGAGTTTTTCTTCCTGTACGTTCATGAAAAGTGTCAAACGATCAGTCGATTTGCATGTGCAAACAAAAACAAAAAGCGGCGTAGGCAAAGAACCTTATATTTGTAAAAAAATTGATGTAAACAACGAAATATTTGAAGATGTATAGATTTTAATTAGTTAGTAATATTTCAGCCAAATCATTGTTGTCCAAATGACATGTAAACAAACCGACTGACGTTTTTACAGGAAATAGTGCTTTTGCGTTCCCGTGCACTTCTGCATCTGTTCTCCTTTTACTCTCACTTGAGAGAGTAAAATTGTTTTTTGACAGTTCCACAGGTTTTAGTCCGAAGTTCAAAGGAACAGACTAAATACTTCTACAATCACAAAGTTATTGATAAATACTACTTTTAATTACCCGGGTAGAACAGTACCCGGGTAGGGCATCACCCGCTTCCCTGGTACCCGGTTAGCTCTTTACCCGGTTCAAATCATCAGCCCTAGCCGCGACACACTAGTGAAAAAGTGCTTTTAAAATGTTAGTAGTATTTTTGAAAGCATCTTACGTTAAAGACTAATTAATATACACAGGTCCAAATCCTCAAATTTCGCCGTTTTATCTTAGACTTAAATTTTTTAAATTCTACAGAGTTTTCTATTTCATTTGGTACCAATGTAATTATTCCACATCGCAATGAATTTTTTTAAACAATTTTTTGCCTGAATCATATTTTTGAGTCGTTTTAAAAAATCCTGACGTTAAAGAGAAAAGCTAAAAATGCAGTTTCCCTAGATCTGGCTCATAGCTTCATGAGTATATTGAATGTTTCGTGCAATTTTTTGTCTTTTGTCGCACAGTGCAATCATATCCAAACTGAATGAATTTGTTTGCCCAATATTATTTCTGAAACTTTCTCAATTTTCACCGTATTTTGGACTACGATAGCTTTCGAGATAAAAAATTTCAATGAAAATTAGGCACTATAGTAAACTAATCGGAAAAGTTTCGTTTTATGGGATTGGGAATAAAATCAACTATTTTTCCTATGTATATTTCTCGCACTTTCATACTTTCCCGGCTGCGCGCGGACACTATATCTTATCCGATCGATACCAAAGTTTAATTTGTAGCATTAGGGCTAAAATATTGCTTTTGAAATATTAATATTTAATATTCTCTAAAATACACACATATGTATGTAAGATTAAATAAGATTAATGTCGTTTAACCGGCACCGACATACATACATATTGTGGCGAATACTGCGGCAACACAAAGCGAACAACGAGAAATA
>NW_023458561.1:3976172-4043426 GCF_013731165.1 Rhagoletis pomonella | reverse complement strand
TTTCTAGTTGTCATATTAACAATCATCAATTTTGTTTCACATCCCCTCCAATATTGAACAGTAAAATATATTTAGTTTTAGAATTGGATAATACTCACGTCTCTGAGTCATGAGGCCTATAAGTCCCAAAAAAATTTCTGTTTTCAAGTTACTTGAAAGACATGGACAAAGACAATATCGAAATGTGTAATTTCAGTGTCTCAATTATAACAGAAACAATCGTATCCGATATAGAAAACTGTAATAGTCCTGACTAGCAAAAACAATTTTAAAATATATTCACTAAAATTGTATTAATGTAATAATAAAGATTTTGACAAGTAGTTATCGAATTTAATGTAAAATTTAAACGTTTTTAAGATAAGACATTAACTATTTTTAAAAGGTAAATGTTAATACAACTATTTTATTTATACTCCCAAATTTAGGATACAAAATACCCTCCACCAAAAAACTTAAATTGGGTAACGCCGCTTCGAATTTTTTACAATTGAGCAATTGTCAAAAATCTCCTTTTTAATCAAAAATTTGTCTATTGAAACTACCTTCTTTTTTGTATCATGCTAGTATCTATAAAAATTCACTGACTTAATGGTATATATTATGGTACCCATAATGGTACACAAAATGGCGTCCCTGCTGAAGCCTTTTTAGTACCCTCACTGATATCCTGCGTTACAAATGAGGATGGAGTCCTCTTGAATTACATACTGAAGATCCTACTTCCTATGAGTTTCATAAACCAATTGCATTTCCATGAACGCCATTGAAATGTTATGATAATTGATGTAGACTTAGGCACGGTGCACATTAGTGCGATACGATATGCGATACGATATGGATGCGACATCGACATGCTGAGTACGTGGTAATTGGTAGGAAGCGATGAAAACCACAGTATATACAGTAATCTGATCAGGGTTGATAATGAGAAGGAGCATGCACTTTGTTCATTCAGAGTTGTATACAAAATTACTGTGGTATTAAAGGGTGCAACAACCGTACAATGGCAGAGTGGCACAAGTCATGACTGTGTAATAATAACCGAAATTAATTGCAAAAGTGTAAAAATATTGCAAATTATTGTCTATTATTATAGATACTAGTACAGATTATCAGAGTGCAACGGGGTATAGTCGTTACGCTGGGTATGCAGTTACAGTTGCATGGCTATACTCAATCCCGACTCTTGCGTCCTCGTTCGCGCACTCTGGGCAACGTGAGCAACCCATGTGCGAGATGCGGTAACCAATCCGAGTGGAGCCTTGGGTCACGGCAGAAAGAGAGGGAGCTTCGGTGGGGCCACTCTGACTTATTCGGTTTAAGGGCTCACTGAAGTCTGCAGCGTCTGTTCACCAGTAGGTGCGGCTGCAAGCGGGTGTCTGCTTGGAGCAAGCGGCTCGCTATATAAACGTGTATTTGGTTGCGAAACCACCCCCGTCCCAGCAATGGGTTGTGCGCTGGGCTTGGGACCCGCCACGTAAAAATACGATTTGAGGGCATGCACCTGGAATGTCCGGACCCTTAATGGGGAAGGTGCCTCTGCCAGCTGGTTGATGTCCTCGTAAGGACAAAAGCTGACATCACCGCCATCCAAGAAATGCGTTGGACGGGGCAAGGCAAACAATGTCTGGGGCCTTGCGACGTCTACTATAGCTGCCATGTAAAGGAGCGCAAATTCGGTATTGGATTTGTGGTGGGAGAGAGACTCCGTCGCCGAGTACTGTCGTTCACCCCGGTGGACGAGCGTCTAGCCACAATCCGCATCAAAGCGAGATTCTTCAACATCTCGCTCATCTGCGAACCATGCCCCGACGGAAGAGATGGATGAGGCATCCAAGGATCTCTTCTATGAGCGCTTGGAGCGCACGTACGAGCGCTGCCCCCGTCATGATATCAAAGTCGTGCTTGGCGACTTCAATGCCAGGGTGGGCAAGGAAGGGATCTTTGGAACCACCGTCGGAAAATTCAGCCTCCACGACGAAACGTCTGACAACGGATTGAGGCTGATCGACTTCGCCGGGGCCCGAAACATGGTAGTATGCAGTACTAGGTTCAAGCATAAAAAGATCCATCAAGCTACGTGGCTGTCTCCGGATCGAAAAACGAGAAACCAAATCGATCATGTGGTGATAGACGGAAGGCACGCTTCCAGTGTTTTAGACGTACGCACACTCCGAGGCCCAAACATCGACTCGGACCACTATCTTGTTGCAGCCAATATACGCACCCGCCTCTGTGCAGCAAAAAATGTGCGCCCAAATATGCAAGGAAAGCTTAACGTCGAAAAGCTGCAATCACAACAGACAGCCAGCGCTTTCGCTACTCGACTCTCACACCTGCTCTCAGAGAGCACTCTTCAACAAACCGACATATGCGAGCAGTGGAACCACATTTCCCGCTCATTAAGTACCGCCGCCGAAGAAGTAGTCGGATTTCAGCGAGCCAGAAAGAACAACTGGTACGATGAGGAGTGTCAGGAAGCTGCTGAGAAAAAAGATGCTGCCTACAGGGCCACGCTGCGATCGGGCGCAACGCGCGCTATGTGGCACCGCTATAGGGATCTGAAGAGGGAAGCGAGACGTATTTGCCGCAACAAGAAGAGAGAGGCCGAAATACGTGAGTGCGAAGAGCTTGAAATGTTGGCCGACAGGAGGAATGCCCGAAAATTTTACCAGAGAGTTAGGCGACATACGGAAGGCTTAAAGACCGGGGCGCACTCCTGTAAGAACAATAATGGCGACCTAGTAACTGATGTCCAGAGCGTACTTAAATTATGGAGGGAACACTTTTCCGCCCTACTAAATGGTAGCAGCACGGAAGGTTGTGGAGAAGAAAAACCCGAGCCCGTAGTCGATGATGACGGAGTCGACGTTCCACCGCCTAACTATGACGAGGTACGTATAGCAATAACGCGGCTGAAAAACAACAAAGCCGCTGGAGCTGACAGCCTGCCAGCTGAGCTATTCAAGTACGGCGGCGAGGAGTTGATAAGGTGCATGCATCAACTCTTGTGCAGAATATGGTCAGATGAACGCATGCCCGACGATTGGAATTTAAGTGTGCTCTGCCCAATCCACAAGAAAGGTGACCCCGCCATTCGCACCAACTACCGCGGGATCAGCCTTCTAAGCATAGGCTACAAGGTTTTATCGAGCGTATTGTGTGAAAGACTGAAGCCCACCGTCAATGAGCTGATTGGGCCTTATCAGTGTGGCTTTAGACCTGGCAAATCCACCATAGACCAGGTATTCACAATACGCCAAATCTTGGAAAAGACCCGCGAGAAAAGGATCGACACTCACCACCTATTTGTCGACTTTAAAGCCGCTTTTGACAGCACTAAAAGGAGTTGCCTATACGCCGCTATGTCTGAATGTGGCGTCCCCTCAAAACTCATACGGCTGTGTAAAATGACGTTGAGCAATACCACCAGCTCCGTCAGAACTGGAAAAGACCTCTCCGAGCCGTTCGCCTCAAAACGGGGTTTCAGACAGGGCGACTCCCTTTCATGTGACTTCTTTAATCTGATGTTGGAGAAGATAATAAGAGCTGCAGAACTGAACCGCTCAGGAAGAATTTCCTATAAGAGCGTGCAATTGCTGGCTTATGCCGATGACATCGACATCATCGCTAACAAAAACCGCGAAGTCTGTTCTGCCTTTTCCAAGTTGGATAGGGAAGCAAAGCGCATGGGTCTGGTGGTAAACGAGGACAAGACGAAGTATCTCCTGTCATCAAACGAACAGTCAGCACATTCGCGCCTTGGCACCCACGTCACTGTTGACAGTTACAATTTCGAGAAAGTAGAGAATTTCGTTTACTTGGGAACCAGCATTAACACCGATAATAATGTCAGCATTGAAATCCAACGTAGAATCACTCTGGCCAACAAGTTCTACTTTGGACTGAGTAGGCAATTCAGGAGTAAAGTCCTCTCTCGACGTACGAAAACCACGCTCTATAGGTCACTCATCATGCCCGTGCTGGTATATGGCGCAGAAGCATGGACAATGACAACATCCGATGAGGCGGCTCTTGGGGTGTTTGAGAGAAAGATTTTGCGGAAGATTTACTGTCCTTTACGCGTTGGCGACGGCGAGTACCGCAGACGATGGAACGATGAGCTGTATGAGCTTTACAACGATATGGACATAGTGCAGCGAATTAAAATACAGCGGCTCCGCTGGCTTGGTCATGTCGTTCGAATGGACACCGACGCTCCAGCTCTGAAAGTATTCAACTCGGAACCCGCTGGTGGTAGCAGAGGAAGAGGGAGGCCCCAACTGCGATGGAAAGATCAGGTGGAGAAGGACTTGGCTTCACTTGGCGTTTCCAATTGGCGTCAGTTGGCACAGAGGAGAAACGACTGGAGTGCTTTGCTGAACTCGGCCAAAATCGCTTAGGCGGTTACAGCGCCAAAAAAGAAGAAGAAGAAGAAGAAGTACAGATTATCATAGTTCAGTGTATAACTTGTTATATTACACTGTACATGATAATGAACTGTTAAATGCTGAATACGCTTATAACTTGTAGATCACTCAAACTTGGGTATGCTCAATGAACTGTCTGGGCGGATGCGCTGGCAGGCATTGGGGTCTGTATAACTATACAAACCTCGTTTTTTTTTAATAAAGACTTAAATATATTCGGAAATTTAGAATTTTGCTTGATAAATTCACAAAATTTACGTTTTTCATAAAAATATAATCTCATAATGGACTTTTTTTTTAATTTTAAACTTACATTTAAGAAAACTCCATTCAGTGCTATAATTACGATTTGAGCTTGCCAGTTTATAAAACACAAGCGTTAATTATGAACTTATCTATTGATATTACTTTTCATTAAGCATGAATTAACACATAATTATGTATATTTTATCCCCGAAATGAACTCTTCTAATCATGAGGAGAAGTTCCCCACAGTAAGTGTTGCCGTGCGCGCAAAACGAAAACGCTGCACACAACCCTCAATTTTTCTTAGTCGAATTAATAAAAAAAAAAAACATGTTTATGGAACTATACCGAAAACTACTGTAGAACAGACATGATTACTTTGGCATTGAGAAATATAGCGTCTGAGGTCAAGGACTCAGGTAAATGCACAAAAGAATATTTTTCGTGATAGTTTATTTGCCTTTGTTTTCATATCTTTAAAACGAAATTTTTAAAATCCAATAATTTTAAACCTATTTATTTTTGATTTTGAATAGCAAAAAAGATTTGGTGTTTGTTTAAATGTTAATGATTAACTATTTTGCTTCAAATATTCAAATAAATAGTAATCACTACTTAGAAAGAATTAAGAAATAATTAATAATGAAGTGTTTATGTAGGTAATTATTTTTTATTATTCGTTATATTTTATGTTTTTTCTTTTGATTATTATTTTATTATATTTAATAAGTTTTTAAATTAAATAGAGAAAGTACAAATTTGTGTTCTCTATAACCCAATTCTACAAAAAATAATGAAGTAAAAATACCTGGTAAGTGATGTTATTTTTCAGGTAGGTTTTGCCGGCGAAGTAAGAATCGAGATACGAAATTTTTGTCACACACCAGCACAATCTTGATTTACTGTTAAAAAACCGGTTTTCCGCACTTATAAGCTTGTAACTCGGTTGACTATATACCGAGTTTAGACTTTTAGAATGATATATGTATATAAACTTTTAGAAAACAAGAGATCTGTGTGTATTTTCTTTGTTCATTTTTTCGTCTTTTTTTCAAATTTCGCAAAATTTTCACGTACTATTTTATAAAGCAACTTACTACTCCTGAATTGATGAAAAATTAACATTTAATATATAGTTATTTTTACTTTAAAAAATGGGGGGGAAGTTGTTCAACCTTTCATAAGAAAAAGAATATTTTTGGCTATACAACTCAAAAATTTTTGCTTAACCTTTTTTTTAATTCAGCTTTCACCGATTTCTCCTTGTAGTGAAAGCAATATTCTGAAATAATTTGTCAAGAAAATTTGAATCTCTCATTTAATTTTTAGCCGACTTTGTAAAAATAAACATCAGTTTTACTCGATATTAAACATACTCTTCTCTTAAATTTTTTAAAAGTTTATAGATATAAACAAAGACCCATCATTCGTAAGGTCTAAACTCGGTTGAGAAGCAACTTATTTAACTCATTAATAAGCTTATAAGGGCACAAAAGTTCGTGTAGCTATCACAAAATGGTATCGCGTGTCGCATCGCATGTTGCATCGCTCTAATGTGCACTGCGCGCATTTCATATCGCATCGCGTATCGTATCGCATATCGTATCGCGTTAATGTGCACCGTGCCTTAAGCATACACTTGACCACAACAAAAACTCCGCACTTCACATTCGTGAGTGAACTTTCAGTTTCTCAATTACTTTTACAATTCCTTTGAGGAATTGAATAAAAACCAAAGTACTCGTGCACTTCCAAGTAATGGAAGTGGCAGAAAATAGATTACATGTTCAATTCCTTTCAAAGGAATTGGAAAAAATTACATTACTAGCACGTAATTAAATAATTAAATTAAAAAAATTACATTACTAGCACGTAATTAATTCCAATTACAATATTAAATTCCTTGTAATGGAATTAAAAAAAGATTCATTTGAAATTCATTCTAAGGAATTGAAAAAGTAATCAATTCCTTTGCCATGGACTGAAGGATTGATTGATACAATTTTGTGAAATCCTTCGTGAGTACAACTTTTTATTGAACTATAATTAATAAAAAACTCTTAGCGTAATTGTACGGCGAATGGTTGCTCAGTTCCTTAAAGCAGTAGTCGGCATACTAACACATTCAAACGATTCAATGAGTGAGAGTGCGTGCGTTGAAAGCGTGGACCCGAAAAAGGAAAGAAAAGTGGATGAAATCCGGATTTTTGTCCGTTTACCGATTCTATTTTCGGATACTTTGACGATACGTTTTAATACTAAATTGAGCGGCAGAAACGTATGTACAAAAAGTACCGAAAATGGTTCGGAAACGCTTCATCGCTTTGCCTCTGCCAATTCTCAAAAGCTAATGTACTAATTTCAAAGGTGCTAATGGTTTTTGCAAAGGTAAATATTTCAATTCAAGAAAGAAACATCTCTTAAAAAGATTTTATTTTTCTGGGCACCGTCTCGCTACCGAAAATTTAAAAATGTTTTCCCATATGTTCCACTACCATCACGATCCAGTATAACCTAGAGATTGGCGATCTCGTGACTTTTGAGGAGCAATGTCATTGTGACTGTGACTTTGCCGTCGCAGTGATTTCATCCGTGACTGTGACAAAAAAGTTGCAAACGGTAATCTTTTACCGAGTAAAATAAGGGCATTATTAATTTATTTGGCATTACTGACTATTTTCGTCGTTTATTTTGGTCATTCCCACTCGTTTTTAATGGTGTGAAATTCTAATACCAAACAACATAAATCAGATTTTAGTCTTAAATAACTGGTTGCAGTTTCTCGATATGTAATTGCGACTGCTACTTTATCACAGTCACCGTGACTGTTACTGCTATTGTTAAATGGCGCAATCCTACTACAAAAACATCATTGCGACTGTTCCCTTGTCACAGTCTGTCACGGTGACTTTTTGGAAGTTGTCACAGCAGTTACCCGTGACTTTTGAGTAACCGTGACAAAGTTACAGGTACGTAAATATCTGCCACCTCTAGTATAACCAGATGGGGAACATTTCTTCAAGCAGCGAAATCTTATGTCTATCAATTTAAGTGAATAAGAACAAGTAAACAATTCGTAAGTTTAGACGAAACCGAACATTAAATACCCGGCGCACGTTTTTGAAAACTACCGCTACATGGTAATCAGGGGTGGTTTTACCCTTATTTCAAACATCTTCGATAGTACGTTCAGTTAAACTTAATTAGATAAAGATATGTGTTAAATGTGGGCGATACCTACGGTGACCAAATTTCTGTGGACAAAAATCGGTACATTTCTAAAGCATCCAATCCGAACATACAATTTTGTTTCTAGAATAAAAATACATAACATCTTTTAATACAGTTTTATTTAAAGCAAAACAAACACAAAAAAAACTTGAAAAATGATCCCAAAAATTTATACACACAATATATACGGTGGCAAGAATGTTATAAGGAATACATTTCAGCAAGTTTTGGATACTGTTCTTTGTCTAAAAAACTTGTATTATTTTTTATGAAAATATAGCTTACTACCTAAAAAAGCATGTAAATCAAAATTTGATACTTTGTAGAACATTTACAAAAATTCGACGAATTTAAAAAATTGTTGATCGAAATTTTTAGCATTTTCTTCTATTCAAAGCATGTTCCAAAATTTTTTTTGTATGGAGAAAATTAGCAACACCCTCCACAAAAAAATTGACCAATAATCAAAATGGGCTACAAAACTGCATACTCAAAATGTTTCTAAGAAATCTGATTAAAAATCTCAACATTTTCATGAAACTTTGTCGAATTTTGGAAAATTTTATACAAAGTATGATTTACATGGTTTTCTGTTATATAATGAGTTACACTTTCATAAAAAAATAATAAACATTAAATATTCCAAAGGCGAATAGTCAAAGAATGCTAAAATTCCTTTTCCCTATTTACGTATATGTACATATTTCCGCCACTGTATCTACAGCTTATGTTTTTCATATTCATGAATTTTTTAAGGGAATTGGTATTATTTTTTATAATCTCACAAAATTCAAGTTAAAATCGTTTCATTAAAAACTTAAATAAAAATAAAATAAAAGAATGATGAATCCAATTTAACGAGAGTACCAGTTTGACAAAAAAAAGCATAACCTTATATCATAAAGGATGCTGGCTATGTTTGAGGTTCCCCTATATTCTATGTTCTTTGCAGGGATCGAAAATAAAAAGGTGACGCAAAAATTCCCTTCGTCTGTTTTAGGGAATTTTTAACCATTATCGTAAGATATATTTTATTTCGGTCACTATAACCAATATAAATTTTTTGTTATGAATAACCATTATAGCAACCAAAAACATTTTTTGGTTACCAATAATCATTATCTAAAAAAATTTTATTTTTGGTTATCGGTGACAAATTTTACAGTAAATAGCTAACTTCGAAAGCCTTTTCGGATACTTTATTGATTTTATAAATAAAGTATAATTTAAATTAAACTTTTCGATTCTACTCACATTTAATTGGACAAAAGGCTATTTGAACTTGTGTATTAAGTCTATGAACTTTGAATAAATTCTGCAATTCATTTCATTGTAAATATTGGGACTATAAAAAATGTTTATGTTACGTATATGGTTGATTGTTTAGTTTTACGAACATAAGCGATCGCAATGAATCATCTGAGAGGTTACATCTAAGATCGCTTACTAACAGTCTCAATGCAGAGAACGCTCGCTCGAGGCTAACTTGAGTTGCGGGAGCGTCATGAACAATACCTGCCGTTTGTTTGAGACATGGGAACATATTTCCCCCCCCCCCAGTGTAAATTGCAATGCTTCATGTAATATTGGAAATGTTTACCACTAGCCAAAAAAAATTTGTGCTGGTCACCGAAAAAAAAAATACTTTCGATAATGGCAATTGGTAACAAAAAAAAATTGTTTGGTTGATATAATGGTTATTCATGACCAAAAAAAAAATGTTCTCATTTATATTGGTTACGATGACCAAAATTTAATATACCTTAAGATAATGGTTGATTATAACCATTAATTGAATTCATCAAGGTTAAGGGTTAAATAAGACCATTGCATCATTTCTCTTATAACTGCCAAGTCCCAGGGTCTTTGTAATAATTTTAGGCGAGAGTACAGGAAGACTCTTGTTAAATTAATAAGGAAAACACTGAAAATCGGGATTTAATCGGCAAAAATATGAAAAAGTGGGACACTTACATGTCCCGACTTTTAAAAAATATTCAGCGGAACAATTTTCTCAAAATCGGGACGAATGTAGGACTGCCATATGTCCCAGTTTTCACGGACATATCCTCGTTTCGGACCCTTTGCCCCGTGTCCCCGTGTACAACGAAAATGTCTCCGTTTAATGCTTGGGACATCAAAATTTAATTTGCTTTTGTAAATTTTAAATCGTTGTCGGAAAATTATTTAGTCTTATCGTTAGTTTCGCCCGAATATTTTTCATCCGCTCTTAAGGAATACGCGGATTCGAAAGTGAAAAATTTCGGGCGAAAATAAAACTCATGATAAGGTTGATTGCGTTTCCTAATTACATAACAGAAACAAGTAGTCCGGATATATCGTTTCAATCGATACTTCAAAAACTGTCGTCTTTAGTAGTCAGTTGTAATTATCGCAAAATTGTGTTCTCAAGAAAGAAAAACCTTTCTATTTACTTGCATGGCTCCGTTGCTGATCAAAATTTAAGTTTACGTATACGCGAAAAGAGACCCTGTAACATGTAATATTTATTTATTTATTTATTTATTTCTGTTTCAGTCAATGAATACATTGTTTCTTACTGACTAAGCTTAAAAATACAACTTCAATTTAAGTTGGTGATCAACTAATTAATAAATTAAAGTAATTCGAGACTATGTTTTTTTTAAAACGACTCCAGGAAGTGACAGATCTATTTCCACCGTTTGGTTTATTTGATTGATTTCCCTGAGGGCTCGCCTAATAGGTGCATTCAAAACATAATTTGACTTTGCGGATTGCACGTAAAATAAGTCAGAACCACGGTTGCCCTTGGTCCATTTCTTTTCGTTTGGTCCATTGGTCCAATTCTTTTTAAAATCGTCCATTTCACAAGCCTTTGGTTAGGTTATTATCACCCTTTCACTTAATGCAATAGTTTCGCGTCTTCAATTTTTTCTATTTAATTGATGAATATTCCAGTAAAAGTCACGTCAGTAAAAGTGACGATACGGCCATCGTCAGCCAGGTTACTGGTGCGCTCACGATCGTCGACGATGACGATGACGATACTCAGCATAGGGCCGATTGGCAACACCTGCTAAAAGTGTGAACTCGCTTTGCCACTGATCTTCAAATATGGCGTGGCTAATCATCTGTCAAAGCAACTTTAACTATTAAACATCTTGAAATTATTACACCACAGAAAGTTCTTTCTGATACTGATGTATCAATTTTCCCGCTACTCTACCAATTTCCTGCATTGGTAAATGATGCAGACATAATCGAATTAAAATTTCGTAAATTGAGGCTGAGTGAAGGTACCCTGAAAAAATGGGACTAATCCGGGATGACTCCGGGAGCAATCGCAAAGGAGCTTGCGACTAGAACCACTTTTGATCTCTTTATATGGAATGAACTGATCGCTTTTGTTCGAGCATGTCCTATGAACAGACTAATTGTTCACCTTTATACCCGAACGGGTATAAAAAGCGACTAGTCACTTTTAAAAAATAAAAATAGAAATTTGCGTCAGCTGAGATTCGAACCGGGGTGCTCAGTTTTGTTAGGCGAATACTCTCTCTGTATGCCAACGCCGCACATGAAATTTCATTGACTAAGTGCGTACATATCATTAAATCGTCAATAGTACCCGTTAGAGATGAGTTGGGGACTAATTGATCTCCAATTATACCCATAAGTGATGAGTCGAGACTAATAGACCTCCATTAGTACCCGTATGAGGCTAGTTGGGACTAATTAATGCCCAATTGTATCCGATAGAGAGTAATCTCGGAATACTCTCTTTAGAGATTAGTCGCACAATTTTTTTCAGTGTAACTTCAAAAAATATACCAATATAGAACGTTTTTGGGATCAAGTAAGTTTGGTTAAAAATGGATTGGGTGAAGCGGCCTTTAGAGAATTGTGTGATTTAGTTCATAACATTTTTAGTCTGCCTCACAGTTCCGCAGCAGCTGAGCGCAAATTTTTTGATTTAGCATTAATAAAAACGAAATTAAGAAACAAATTATAATTTAAAACTTTAAATAATGTAATGTTAATAATATACAATTGTAATGCATTTTGCATGCAATATAAAAAAACAAAATCGTTATAAAAACTGAATTGGCACATTTTCTTGATAAAGAGGAGTAAATTCCACTCAATTTCCCGATGTAATAAGAATTGGTCCATTTTTTACCACTTGGTCCATTTTTTGGTCCGAAAAATAAATTGGAAATGACAACCGTGGTCAGAACGCCGCAAATTTCTTACGGAAATATTGAGCGGTATTCTTCAAAGAATATTAGAGCAATTGCCAATATTAGTTATAACATTCAAGATAAACGAGCAGGATAGGCGCTTTCTCCTATCTTCACGCAAATCAAGATTTAAAAGTAAGCAACGTGACTTATAGGAAGGCATTGGCTCCATAAAGTTGAGAAACCTTAGCGCAGACTTGATAAAAATCTTTTGTAAACGTTCAATCCTGTTTATATACGTCGTATGAAAAGGTCGCCAAATAATTGCGGCATATTCTAGACGGGACTTGACAAAAGCAATATGAAGTTTTTTAAGAGCGTACGGGTCAAAAAAATCACAACTGTTACGACGCTCAAAACCCCACGTGGAATAGGAATTTGCAACAATGAAGTTAATATGAGTATTATATGTGAGTTTCGAGTCAAAATAAACCCCTAGGTCTTTGACTTGATGTACAAATTTCAGTTTAGTACCTGCTATCGTATAAGATGTGCTTACTGTATTTGACTTTCTAGAATAAACCATATGAGAACATTTTTCAATATTTAAGAAGAGTTGATTTCTTTCACACCAAGATTTAACTCTATCCAGATCAGATTGAAGAGAATCAGAATCCCCGGGTCTCGTTACAACCGAATAAACTTTGAGATCGTCAGAATATAGAAGAAATTTGGAGAATAAGAAACACGAGCTTATGTCATTGATAAAGATTATAAATAAAAGAGGTCCAGTACAGTACAAGATCTGATCCATTCGAGGGAGACGGAGTGAAAACCCATGTACGCCAATTTACTAATTAGAATTTTATGGGACACCCTATCGAATGCCTTGGCAAATCAATATATACTGTATCAATTTGATACCCAGCCTCGAAGCTTCTAATGCAGTCATCCGTAAAAATAGCAAGATTAGATATCGTGGATCTCCCCTTAACGAAACCGTGCTGATTCGGACAAATTATGTTTTGAATTGCAAAAGAAATTTTATCCTTGATAATGCTTTCGAACAATTTAGCAACCGTTGTCAATTTAGCAATCGGTCTGTAATTCGAAACATCACTTTTATTTCCATTTTTGAAAAAAAGCGTAATATAAGCACTTTTCCAATCTTCTAAAAACGTGCCCGTAGAGAGCGATAAATTAAAAATCAAAAGTAGAGGCTTAATGAGAGCAGAGCAGTTCTTGAAGAGAATAGGAGATAGGCCATCTACATCAGTCTGAGTGGATGATTTTGAACTCGAAATACCCTTCAGCACATCATCCTCAGTTAGCAACAGTAAGCTAAAAGATACATATGAGTCAGAAACTGTAGGATTAATAGGATCCGTATCATCATCATAAACGAAATTTGCACTAAAAAAGTCCGCAAATAGGTCTTGGGCCGAATTAGCATGTTTATTTATATAAAACATCGAGGTAGGAATGTTGGATTTATTTTTCTTTGATTTAATAAACGACTAAAAGGCCTTAGGCCCGGTCTTTATATTGCTTTCGAAGTTCCTGATCTATTTCTTACGAAGCGACTTATCAAGTTTTTTAAACTCATACAAACAGCATTTGTATCTTTCATAGTGCGAATCATTTTGGGACACTTTGAATTTTTCGTAAAGCCTGTTACAAAGATTTTTTAAATGCTTCAGTTGCTTGGTGTACCAAGGTAACTTATATCTCCTGTCAGAAAAAATTGGAACATGATTCACACAGTAGTCATGGACTTTAAAAAGTTCGAAACTATGGACTACATCAACGTTAGCGAAAAGACAATCCCAATCAAGCTCAATCAGCTGGTTGTTAAGGATCTCAAAGTCACAAAGATTAAAATTAAATTTTACATTATCACTTCCGGAAGAGGCATTTAAAAATTCATAGAACTCTAAATCTAATACTAACGGAAGATGATGAGAGTTAGCGGGAGAAATAGGCGGGCAACATTCCAAGAGCGTAAAATTTAAATTACTCGATGACAAAATTAAATCTAAGACCCGAGCATACTTATTAAGATAACTGTTAGCTTGACGCAAGTCAAAGCTTAAGAAACTACCAACTAGGTATAACTCAAAAGCATGGTTAACATTAGAAAGCCTGAATCCTCTAAATATGACCAAGAAATACCGCTTAAATTAAAATCACCCAGCACGCATAACTGTTTATCCGCGATCACTGAATGTAACGCTGCGACGTTGTCAACATGTAAATTGTATAACGATTCATGGCTATTGGGTGGAAGGTAGAAGGCACAAATATAAAGTTCCCCAGACGAACCAAATAGTCGTATGCATAATTGGTCTGATAACTGATAACTGATGTATTGTGGCTCGCAAGTTACGCTCAGTAGCAATCAGAACACCACCACCTCTGTTCTTCTTCTTTATACTTTCAATACTTTCAGAACTGGGGCGTCGGTTTCCATTCGAACGACATGGCCAAGCCAGCAGAGCCGGTGTCTTTTAATTCGCTGCACTATGTCCATGTTGTTGTTAAGCTCATACAGCTCATCGTTCCATCGTCTGGGTACTCGCCGTCGCCAACGCGTAAAGGCCCGTAAATCTTCCGCAAAATCTTTCTCTCGAATACTCAAAGAGCCGCCTCATCGGATGTTGTCATTCTCCATGCTTCTGCGCCATATACCAGCACGGGCATGGTGAGTGACTTATAGAGCGTGGTTTTCGTACATCGAGAGGGTACTTTACTCCTGAATTGCCTACTCAGTCCAAAGTAGCACTTGTTGGCAAGAGTGATTCTGCGTTGGATTTCCATGCTGACATTATTATCGGTGTTAATCCTGGTTCACAAGTAAACGAAATTCTCTACTTTCTCGAAATTGTAACTGTCAACAGTGACGTGGGTGTCAAGGCGCGAAGGTGCTGACTGTTTGTTTGATGACAGGAGATACTCCGTCTTGTCCTCGTTTACCGCCAGACCTATTCGCTTTGCTTCCTTATCCAACTTGGAAAAGGCAGAACAGACTTCGCGGTTTTTGATGCCGATGATATCGATGTCATCGGCATAAGCCAGCAATTGCACGCTCTTGTAGTAAATTGTTCCTGAGCGGTTCAGTTCTGCTGCTCCTATTATCTTCTCCAACATCAGATTAAAGAAGTCACATGAAAGGGAGTCGCCCTGTCTGAAACCCCATTTAGTGGCGAACGGCTCAGAGAGGTCTTTCCCAATTCTGACGGAGCTGGTGGTATTGCTCAACGTCAGTTTACACAGCCGTATGAGTTTTGAGGGGATTCCGAATTCAGACATAGCGGCGTATAGGCACCTCCTTGTAGTGCTGTCAAAAGCGGCTTTAAAGTCGACAAATAGGTGGTGAGTGTCCACCCTTTTCTAGCGGGTCTTTTCCAAGATTTGGCGTATTGTGAATACGTGGTCTATGGTGGATTTGCCAGGTATAAAGCCACACTGATAAGGCCCAATCAGTTCATTGACGGTGGGCTTTAGTCGTTCACACAATACGCTCGATACGACGTTATAACCTATGCTTAGAAGGTTGATCCCGCGGTAGTTGGCGCGAATGGCGGGGTCACCTTTCTTGTGGGTTGGGCAGAGCACACTTCAATTTCCGTCGTCGGGCATGCGTTCGTGTGACCATATTCTGACCAAGAGTTGATGCATGCACCTTATCAACTCCTCGCCGCCGTACTTGAATAGCTCAGATGGCAGGCTGTCAGCTCCAACAGCTTTGTTGTTTTTCAGCCGCGTTATATCTACTAGTACCTCGTCATAATCAGGCGGTGGAACGTCGACTCCGTCATCATCGACTACGGGCTCGGGTTCTTCTTCTCCACAACTTTCCGTGCTGCTACCATTCAGTAGGACGGAGAAGTGTTCCCTCCATAATTTAAGTACGCTCTGAACATCGGTTACTAGGTCGCCATTGTTGTTCTTACAGGAGTATGCCCTGGTCTTGAAACCTTCCGTAAGTCGCCTAACTCTTTGGTAAAATTTTCGGGCATTCTTCCTGTCGGCCAGCATTTCAAACTCTTCGCACTCACGTATTTCGGCCTCTCTCTTATTGCAGCAAATACGTCTCGCTTCCCTCTTCAGATCCCTATAGCGGTCCCACATAGCGCGCATTGAGCCCGATCGCAACGTGGCCCTGCAGGCGGCATCTTTTTTCTCTGCAGCTTCCTGACAGTCCTCATCGTACCAGTTGCTCTTTCGGGCTCGCAGAAATCCGACTACTTCTTCGGCGGCGGTACCTAATAAGCGGGAAATGTGGTTCCACTGCTCGCATATGTCGGTTTGTTGAAGAGTGCTCTCTGAGAGCAGGTGTGAGCGTCGAGTAGCGAAAGCACTGGCTGTCTGTCGTGATTGCAACTTTTCGACGTTAAGCGTTCCTTGCATATTTGAGCACACATTTTTTGCTGCATAGAGGCGGGTGCGTATCTTGGCTGCGACAAGATAGTGATCCGAGTCGATGTTTGGGCCTCGGAGTGTGCGTACGTCTAAAACACTGGACGCGTGCCTTCCGTCTATCACAACATGATCGATTTGGTTTCTCGTTTTTCGATCCGGAGACAGCCACGTAGCTTTATGGATCTTTTTAAGCTTGAACGTAGTACTGCATACTACCATGCCCCGGCGAAGTCGATCAGCCTCAATCCGTTGTCGGACGTTTCATCGTGGAGGCTGAATTTTCCGACGATGGTTCCAAAGATCCCTTCCTTGCCCACCCTGGCATTGAAGTCGCCAAGCACGATTTTGATATCATGACGGGGGAAGCGCTCGTACGTGCGCTCCACTTGATGCTCGCTTAGATGCGGATTGTGGCTAGACGCTCGTCCACCGGGGTGAACGATGGTACTCGGCGACGGAGTCTCTCTCTCACCACAAATCCAACTCCGAATTTGCGCTCCTTTACATGGCAGCTGTAGTAGACGTCGCAAGGCCCCTGACATTGCTTGCCTTGGCCCGTCCAATGCATTTATTGGATGGCGGTGATGCCAGCTTTTGTCCTTAAGAGGACATTAACCAGCCGGGCAGAGGCACCTTCCCCATTAATGGTCCGGACATTACAGGTGCATTCCCTCAAATCGTAGTCCTTTTAACGTTTGCTGTGGTCGTCATCATAAGGGGGGGCCTCGTCCGAGGCTGCCTTGCTTCTTCACTGGTAGTGGTTTTTACGTGGCGGGTCCCAAACCCAGCGCACAACCCATTGCTGGGACAGGGGTGGTTTCGCAACCAAATACTCGTTTATATAGCGAGCCGCTTGCTCCAAGCAGACACCCGCTTGCAGCCGCACCTACTGGTGGACAGACGCTGCAGACTTTAGCGAGCCCTTAAACCGAATAAGTCGGAGTGGCCCCACCGAAGCTCCCTCTCTTTCTGCCGTGACCCAAGGCTCCACTCGGATGGGTACCGCATCTTGCACATGGGTTGCTCGCGTTGCCCAGAGTGCGCGAACGAGAACGCAAGAGTCGGGATTGAGTATAGTCATGCAACTGTAACTGCATACCCAGCGCAACGACTATACCCCATTGCACTCCACCACCTCTGTTACGTTAGGTTTTTTCAGCGTCTCTCGGAAAACATCATACAGTTTGCAGTCAAAATACTCCGAGTCGAAAAAGGTATGATTATGCCAGGTTTCGATTAACACAAAGACATCATAGGTTTCCAGCGAAATAACTGTAAAAACATCGTTTGACTTTGTTCTCATACCAGAGATGCTGTGAAAGTAAATTCGAATTTGCTTGCTTGCTTGCTAATTTTCGCATAGAGTTGTCGCTAAGTTTCTTTTACATCCGCTTTTGGGATAAACCGAAAAGGACGGACTGTTGCCTTAGCTGGCCAAAGCTCAGCGCTACGCATTTTTTAGTACCATGACTCAGGAACCCCTAATTTAAAACTTATGCGCTTTAAAGACTTAGTATTTCTTCACAATACTGTAGCACGTTAATAATTGTTTCACAATGCCCGAATGTCTAGCCACGTAATCTATAATGCTATCAGATGTATCAGCAGGCGAAAACGAGATGTGCAGCCACTTAGCACCGGCAATTACATCGAGTTCAGAGTTTACCTTTGAACCAACACACAAATATGTTTTCTTTGTGTTTTCTTGTCCGCGACAGTGGACCACTCCAAATTTTAACAAGCACGCGGAGCATTGTTTACTTCGTTAGCAGCACTGGCACAAGTCATTTGCCGAGACGTTATATTAGCATTGTTGTTATCGAAAACAAGCGAACCAGCGTCAGCACAAGCAGCGGCAATACCAGTAGTACACCCAGCAGAAGCAGCAGCAATAGCAGCGTAGGTGAGAGAAGCAGAAGTAGTGCGTTAAGTGGACATTGTCGGTGAATCGGAGATAGCATCTGAAAGCACAAAAGAAACACTAGGCGTAGGGAGAGAGTTGGACGGCGCAGTCGACGTTGACTTAGTTGTGATATTACCAGTCGAGACAGCTGATTTAGCGGGGCGATGAGAAGTTAGCTCTGTCTGCTTATCAGCTTTAGGCTAAGATTTTGCACTGGTGGCTTTGTAGCTATTTGGTGGATGACACGCATTCTCACGTAGGCACTTGACTTCAGCAGTAAGTATTAAAACTGCAGAGACCATCTCGTCTTATCGGAGCTTATGCTTTAACTCTCAAACTTTTGCTTGTAGGAGTTCTGATATTTTTATAAGATGCATTTTATCTTCATGCAAAGCTTTGACGATAGAAACAATACGATCACTTTCAGTACGAAGAGCAGCAATTTCGTTGAGCGCAGACTGCAGCATTGTTTATTGCTTTAAATCATTAGCGGATTCTTTATGCACACTTTCCATTCTACTTTGTTGGGACACAAAAATAGATTTGGTCTCTTTTGGCTCCAGAGTTTTATGCAGCTCCAATTCGTTGACATTTAGCAAGGTTTCGCTATCTATAATAATTGACTCATCCTCATCGGACACGACAGCGGGCGGAGGCGTACGAAGAGAATATCGCCGAGCAGATGCACACACATTACATAGATAGGGTTTGCCTGAACTATGCAAAAACTCAGCATCTGATGGTGAAATGTTTTCACAAGCTAAATGGGAAAATTCATTCCACTTAGCGCACTGAATTTTTTTTTTCTTGGACCGCTCTATTTTCATTTCATTTATTCAGATACACACAAATAAGACCTAGTCTTTTACAGTGCAGATATGTAGTATACATGTTTGAAAACTTAAATCTATGGATACAAATTCTTAAAATAAAATTAGATATAAAACAAGATACATTTAGGGGAAGGGAAAAAGAGTTACATGAAGGGTTGAAAGTAACCGACTAGAAGGTTAGAATAGAAAGAGAGTGTGAACGGCAAATTTGAAGCGCCTTGGATTGCATTCTAATTTTAATTCAACTGGTAAGAGGTTCCATAATTTTACGGCTCTAACGAAAAACATTTCTAACGTTACTGAGTACTTGGACTATGGTACAATGAGGTTACGTGTGCGACTGGACTGTGCAAATGTTAATTTAGAGAAAAGATATTTCGGGCATCGGCTGTAGATTAGCCTATGTATAAATAACACTGAACGACGGTCGAAAAATTTTGACAAGCTACAACCAAGAATATTTATTGAGAACTCCGAAATGTGGTCAAACTTCCGTTTTAAGTAAATATATCTAGCAGCGTTATTAAGAACTAATCGTAACTTATGCAGGGAAGCTTTGTCTAAATGACCATAGACTAATTCTTGGTAAGATATTATAGGCACTATTAAGGCCTTTACGAGCTTCAGTTTAGTAGTTTGCGGAATATAAGCCGCAGTTCTCCATAGCTGCCTCAACACAAAGTATGACTTGCTTACTGACGTATTGACATGGTCTTTACATGTAAGAGCCCCATTAAGTTTAAAACCTAGGGTTTTAACAACACTCTCATATTTTATAGCGCAGCCATTCAAGATAATTGGGCGAGACGTCTTCAAGATTATATTGCACATGGGAAAAGGCTAGAGCTTGCGTTTTAGATGCATTTAAGTTTAGCCTGTTTCGCTTTGGCCATAGGGAAATTGATTCTAAGTCTTCATTAATTCTGACTATCAAATCCTCTGAAAGACCTATTGGCGCAGATAAGTATATTTGTACGTAATCTGCATACATATGAATATCAACATTTTTACAACATTTTACTATATCATTAATGTACAAACTAAATAAAACTGGACCAAGGACAGAACCTTGCCGAACACCAGATGTTATTGCCGATAACTCAGAGCGGGATCCTTTCGATACTACTCTCTGCCATCTATTTGACAGATAACTTTTCATTAATTTTTGTGCATTATTGCCGAAACCAAAATATTTTTCGAGCTTTTCGAGTAAAATATTGTGACACACAGTGTCAAACGCTTTTGAGAAATCTAATAAAGTGAGGATTGTGAGGTGTCCTTTATCGAAGTGTGGCCTCATATCCTCAAGAACTTTAAGCATTGCAGTAGAACAGCTATGCTCCCGCCGGAAACATGATTGGTATTCAGAAATAAGGCACTTTTCAGACATATAACTCATAATCTGGCTTAAAATTAGATTTTCAAAAACTTTCGATAATGACGGCAGAATACTTATAGGACGATAGTCTGAAGGCAAGATTGCATTGCATTTTTTCGCGACAGGTATTACATTAGCTACTTTCCAACTGTCCGGAAACGTTAGCGACGTTAACGAAAAATTTATAATATGAGTCAAAGGTGAAATAATGTACGGCAAAAGAAGTTTAATAAATCTTAAGCTGATTTTATCTTCACCTATCGCATTCGACTTAATGGATAAAATACATGGTATAACGTCGGATTCCATCACATGAGAAAAATCAAATTTGCTTCCCTTATCACACAAAAGGTTACGGTCAGGTTGAAAAGCTTTACTTTCTGAAGTTCTTATAGAAAAGTAGTCATTCATTACATTTACGTCAAGTTGGCATTCCGATATTGAGCTAGATTTTATCCCAAGATGCTTTAAGTTGTTCCACAACACCTTAGGAGGGAGACTACAATCAAGTTTGCTTTGGTAATAGCTTTTCTTGGCTTGTCGCGTAATGGAGGTGGCTTTATTACGTAGAACTTTAAAAGCAACCCAATTTTCATTGCATTGATCATTTTTCCAGACCGAATAACTTCTGTTGCGATTCCTTATTGCCCTAAGCACCTCTTTTGTAAACCAGGGTTGCTTGTTATTGTTAATTTTCCATTTTCTTATGGGTACATATTTGTCAAATAAATAATTTACAAGGTTGGAGAAATGTTGCACCTTTTTATTAGTATCGGCTAAAAACCAGCAATCATTCCATGGAAGAACGGAAGCTTCAGCTGCTAAGTTTTTTATATTTATTCTATTAAAGTCTCTAAAATACAGCAAATCAGGTGACGGACTAAACTTTAAATTATAGCACAGAAAAAGTAATTCGTGATCACTTATACCACTCAACGAGAGCTGCTCAAAGTGCAAGACACAGTACATATTGGAGACGCAAAACAAATCAAGTAAGCTAGGTTTACAATGAGGACCAAAACGAGTGGGAAATTTATTTATTACATTTAACCCGACGCTTGACATATGGTCTAATAAATTACTAGCACGTTCGTTTTTCGCAAGCAAATCAATATTTAAGTCACCACACAGAAAAATGTGTTCATAGATTGCACTATATTTAGATATATTTGAAAATAATTTGCTTAAATCAAAATACTTGCAAGGGTTATATACACAAACCAAAAGGCAGCGTTGTAATTTATCAGCAAACTCAACCATTAGATATTCTACACTATCCAGGGGATCAGACTTATGCACAATTTTAGACTGCATTGATCCTTTATGATATATCGCAATACCGCCTTCTCGCTTGTCACAATGTCTACCATTCCTCACCAAAGCAAAGTTGCATAAATTATATAAGCAATCGTCATGGTCATTCCGAAACCATGTCTCTGTCGCACATACAACGTCAATATTAGTAGTCTCAAAAATATAATTCAAGTAATCGAGTTTGGTTTCATTTAAACTTCTGGCATTTAATGGGCATACCTGAAATCCGGGATGATAATCACTTACTAATTTCAAAGTCGTTTTTAAGTTTAAATCATTAGAGCCAAAAACTGATTCATGGCCAGTCATAATATTCAAACATTGTGCTTTGCACCTCAAATTGGCAGTGAATACATACAGACGAAATAAAATATATGGAGGTAGCTGAGGTTAAGTTAGAGCAGATTATATGGAAGAGAAAGGGAATAAAGAGAAGGTAAGAGAATATACAATTTGAGCCTAACTTACAATAAAAACTAAGCATTATGAGAAAAAAACACATATGTATGTAACGCAATGATTTTTAAAGTTTACAATTACGTTTTACTAGTACTAATAAGAGCATTTAATTCCGCTCTCGTTTTCACAATTTTGGGCTCTTCTTTTGGCTTTAACCTCACAAAGACATTACCGCGGATGGAGAGTGCTGACGCCAGTACCTTCTTTCTCTTTAGCTCAGAAGCATACGACATTACTTCCCGCAATGTAGTAGGCAGGCTCTCATGCACATGAATCTTTCCATACCCAGGCTGTTCAATATCGGCAAGTGAAAGCGACCTCTTCTTCGATTTGCAGAAGGCAGCAATTGATTTGAATAGTTGACTTCGATCGTGTGCAGAGAACAGCTTAACAATTATGGGCGCATGATTGTTATTTTTCTGCGCAATGGTTTTTGCTTTTCGCAGTCGAAAAACATCACGCAGCGGCGGAGTTTTGTGCTGAACAGCATCGCAGACTTTAGAGAATACACCAGAGAGGTTCTCATTAGCTGCTTGGGGTATACCGTTGATAATGACATCAGTGGCTACTGCGCTGCTTTCAAGCTCTCCGAGTTGTACCCGAGCAGCAACTAGTTCACTGCGTAGGGTTAGAACGTCAGCACACGTAATCTCAACTTTTGTCACTCTCTTCTCAATTTCTGCTATGCACATCTTTAAATTTGCAGTTTCTGCAGCTAACTCACCAATTTTCTGCATTACCCTTTCCTCGGATTTTTTCATTACATCAGTCAACTCTGCGACAACGGTGGTTCTCAGCTCGTCAATTTTTCGCTCAACTTTATCAACCATAGTGGATGAGGGTGTAAGCGGAGTTTTTGGTGAGGTTGGTGGTTTGCGTGAATTCTTGCGCGTTGATTGCATATTCAGGTGCGAACGACAATGAGTCTCAGGTATAAAGCTGATCGAAAACAATTCGTATCAGAAGCGCACGCGGTGTAGCACCAAATCAAATAAATGGAAAATATCAGTGTAACACCCGCAAAATATGTGAAAACTCAGGAACACCGCACAAACACGTCCTACTCACTTGACATTTGTCGTATTTTCTGGCCACAAACACACGGAATTATCGCGCCGTTTGATTTAAAATTAATAAGAGTCACTATCTCAATAATTTAAAATGCGAAATGAACACAAATCACTAAGAAATCAAGCAACACGCAGAACAAATAAAAAACACGTCCGCTTAGCATGGCAGTTCGCTAAGTGAATAATATGCGTTATACTACGTTTATGCGTAGGCTAATTCACGAATTCATTTCATGAATTTGAGTTAAAATTAGCTGCATAAACACCATTTCATGTATTCAGTTATACACGAAAGTTAACCATGAATTTGGCATCATTTCATGAAATCGTGAAGTTCAAGTCGAGTAACGCCACGTTTCACAAACAGCTATTTACTAGGGTTCTATGTTTTTAGATTAAAAGGCATGAGTGACATAACCAGGATTTAAAACACTGGAAAAGTTACAATTGTTCAAATTTGTATAAATAAATTCAAATAGAATAAACTGAAAATATATTAAAACCAATTTAAATATAATATGGTTCATTGCCTGGTACCAACGGCTTTTGCAAATTCATATGAGGTCAAAAAAGTCACAATCCTACTGTTTAGTTTCTCGCCTGTGCGTTGGCACTTTTTCAAAGCACTTTATTTCATGAATTGGCGAACTCTGCATAAACGGGACCATTTTTGAATTCATGAAATGAAGAATTCATGAATTCTGTCACATAATCGTAGTTATACCACGTTATAAACGAGTTTTGGGATTGTGGACTGAAGGCTGTTCACAACGGCTGTTAGTGTTTTCGTTGACATTTCTTACATCCTTTGTTTAGAGTTTTGTTACAACAAAACATAACCAAAAGTATTTTCTTTCATTTTCTTTTCATTAACAACCTCTTACTTTTATTCTTTTAATTTGGCCAGCCAAATAACAATAAATCCGAACTGACGCATTAAACATGATAAAATATTAATTCCACTTCGATAAATATATTAAAAAAACTAGTGCAGACACCGATTGGAATGAGTGGAACGTGAGTTTTGAAGTAGTTTTTAGCGAAAACTGGTTTTCGTTTGGTAGGTTTTACATGGACGGAAACAAGTTTTAGGTCGAAAACCAGTTTTCTGGTTTTGTTTGCTTCCACTTACGTTAAGAACTACAAATACATACGTTGCTAAAGTTAACTAAACATTTTCTTTGATCTCTAATGGTTACTGTTTTGTTTGATTGTATATATGGCCCAAATCGCCGAAAACGAAACCAAGGGGAAACATTTTTTTCTCAGGTTTCGCAGATTTTGGATTATATCTAGGTCATACACATTCTAAGGTATCGGACAACATCAATATTAACACGAATCTCCTTCCCTCAAACATGAAAATTTACTTAATCTTGAGACACCTTTAAATAAAGGAAAATTAAAAAGGCACACATGAAACTAAAGGGTAGTTTATACTTAAGGTCCACCACTTTTTTGCATTACACTTGCCTCTCTTCGCTTGCCTTGTATTATTTTGAAGTTAATAAAAAAAGTATTCGACAAAAAAATCAGCGACTAGTTTTCTATATGAAAATCAAGTCAGCAGTATTTTTTAATAAAAGGTAACAGTCCAAAATATTATTAGTTTTTTTTTTTTAAAAAAAAAAAGGCAAAATATAGTTTTCTTCGAGCATTTTCGGTCTAATTCCACAGTAAAATATGTTTTCGGTTGAAAGCTACTTGCAACGTAACAGGCTTTTGAACTAATTTAATTTTCAGGTAACATTTTTTCCTATTTAGTTAAAGATCGGGCTCATTTTACAAGCAACATTCGAGGCTATTCAACGTGTTATTGTCCCATAGTTAAAACTGTTAGTTTTTTCTAACTTATATAAACTGAGAAGATAAGAATTGCGCAGAAAAATAAAAAAACGCGAAAATTATATTATTTCAAAAAGAAACGAACTGAAAAGAAGCGAAATAAGAAGTTAAAAGAAGAAGAAAATTTTCGGATTAAATATGTAATAAAAAATCTTTGGAATTATTTTTCTAGTACTATTATTATTCTTCAAAATGCCGTGTCCTCGAATCTAACATTTGAAGGGTAAGAATAGTACTAAATGGCACAGAGCAAACAAAATAAGCCATTAAAGCCGTTTTTCGTGACATTAGTCGCGAAAAACTCAACATCTTGGCGCAGTTCTAAGATCGAGTTCGAGTTCTACGCAGAAAATTACTTCGGAAACGACCTACAGCTGCACAGCATCAAAAACTTTGAAATCTGTATTCACTATTATCATATTCTTAGTTTCTTTGATTTACTTGTCACATCACAAGACTACTGAATTCATGCTACTTATTGCATAAAACACACTAAAAGTGATTTAAATACTTAATTATAATCTTATCGCTACACGTATATCGCACAGGTAACGTAACAGTCATCTTCTATAACGTACCAGTCCGACTATTTTTTACAAATATTGACCTCAAAATTAATTTTATCAGTTCAATTAATAGGTAGTTCTTGAATTCCATCCCGAAGCTAGGAAACTGTGTACCATCTTTTGAAAACATTATATTAGGAGAGCAGAGTTTTTCAATAATATAAAGCAACTTTAAGAAGTACTTCCAAAAATTGTAATGCAGCAGTCCGCTGTTGAAACATTCGTAACTCCTAAACCAAAGGAGTTACAATATATGTTTATATATATCTAATAATTCCATATACTTATGCTTTCAGATGCAAGAAGAAAAATTATCCAAAAATTGTAGTCTCGCGATTTCAGCGGTATTTAAAAATCAGTGTGAGCCAAAATGTAATGTAACAGTCCGTGTTTTGGGCCATATGTACATTAGGGTCGTCCAAAAATGCATGTGAAAAAGTAAAGTCGGAATTTTTATGCTCTCACCCCCTAGGATTGTTCTATACCGAAAAAAATATACCTTTATTTTTTATTTTGAAATCAAAAAAGATTTAGAGGTCGCTCAAAGTGCCCAAAGGGAAACAACTTTTCGTATAAATGGTATAGAATAGTTAAAAATCAATACTTTTCTACCAGAAAACTCTGTTTATCTGCAGGAGATTCCCAATAATAATATCCAATTGTTTATTTAACCATTTTTTCACTGCAACTATAACTTATAAGTCCGCCAAAAACACACAAAAACCCCGAAAAATGCAATGGGGCGACCAATAAAAAATCGTTAGTATTAAAAAATGGTTAAATAAACAATTGGGTATTATTATTGAAAGTCTCCTGAAGAGAACCAGATTTCGAATCGAAAAATATTGACTTTCAAGAATTTTATACCGAATTTTATACTATTTCTACGAAAAAATATATTTTCCCCATATAAAGTACGTTATCCATTATATCCATTGGGCCCTGTCACACGGTCAGTAATTATTACGATATTTGGATCGCGATCCATATTGATCGAATGATGGATCGCGCGCGAACGCCACATGTTCAATATTTATCGCGTCAGTATTTGTATAATTTTTGTGCTGAACGCTTATTATGACGCAAGAAAATATTTTTATTTTGTGTTTATAATTTACAGATAATGCATTCCACAATTATTTTAAAGTTTCCAATGTTAATTAAAATTGTTTCAATTTCTTTTGAAAGGTTTTAAACACCGAGAGCGAACGCAGAACGAATACGTTTTTGATGTTCGCATTATGGAGTAAAAGATGTACTGACGAAATGTATGGATCGCGTTTGAAAGTGCTACACGTTCAATATTTATTGACGGTATTGCGATACCGATTCGAACATAAAACCGATAGCATTGGATTTCACGACACCAAAGTAATTTTTTTGTCGTTTTCAAATCCAACTCCGACAGCCCTGATTAGTTTTCATTCCTTGCAGTTGGAGATTTCATAAAAATGTCAGTAAATGGATGTTCGTTTTATAAACACAAATATTAATGTATACATATTTTTATTCATAACTAGGGGAAATCATAAAAATGCAACGCAAATCAGCATTCTTCCAGTAACAGAAATGCTACAACTGCAGATGTCATTTTGCGCTCACTTATCTTTGTTTAAATTACTTAAAGCAATTCACTTTTATAAAATTTTTCCAAAAAAATGTACATTAAAAATGCCGTTACGCACACAAATACGCAAAACAGTCGCTTCGAACATCGGTTTTGCTTACATTCGAAAAGAGCAAAACCAATACAGTTTCATGACACCAAATGAAATCAATATTGGTTAGTAGTTCCGACAAAAAGCAAAACCGACTTGGATTCCACGACAGCCCTGATTATTATATTATATTTGGAAAATGGGCGTGGTCGCGCCGGTAACCATTCGTCTCGGGCTGCCATAATTGCTGGGTCTCAAACGGGGACCCTTAGCAAAACAAAATCTTCATTCTTTCCAAAGGTATAGTCAAACTCTTTTTTTAATCCTCTTTACATTTATAGTCTCGTTCAATTGCAGAGGAAAACTTAGTTGATGCTCTGTTGTAATAAATATGTACAAAAACGGAATTACATAAACCATAATAAATTAAGATAAAAAAAAAACATTTTCACTGAATGAACGTATTTATACACATAACGTATTTTATTATATACATACGTATGTCATAAGAACATTTCTGCGTTTTAAAGTGTGTACTTTAGGGTGGTCAAAAAAGGTAAGGTCGGAATTGTAATGCTCTCACCCCCTAGGATTGTTCTATATCGAAAAAACGTATACCCCTATTTTTTTATTTTGAAATCAAAAAATATTTAGAGGTCGCTCGAAACGCTGCATGGGCCCTGTCACGCGACATTTATTGACGGTGCGCATGCAGTATTGATGGATCGTGATCCATATTGCAAAATTTTGAAATCTGGATCGCGGATCGCAATACCGTCAATAAGTATTGAACGTGTAGCACTTTCAAACGCCATCCATACATTTCGTCAGTACATCTTTTACTCTCATAATGCGAACATCAAAAACGTATTCGTTCTGCCTTCGCTCTCGGCACTTAAAACCTTTCAAAAGAAATTGAAACAATTTTAATTAACATTGGAAACTTTAAACTAATTGTGGAATGCATTATCTGTAATTATACGCACAAAATAAAAATATTTTCTTGTGTCATAATAAGCGTTCAGCACAAAAATTATACAAATACTGACGCGATAAATATTGAACATATAGCATTCGCGCGCGATCCATCAATCCATCAATGGATAACATGGATAACGTATTTTTATATAGGGAAAATATATTTTTTCGTAGAAATGGTATAGAATTCTTGAAAGTCAATATTTTTCGATTCGAACTCTGGTTCTCTTCAGGAGACTTTCAATAATAATACCCAATTGTTTATTAAACCATTTTTTAATACTAACGATTTTTTAGTGGTCGCCCCATTGCATTTTTCGGAGTTTTTGTGTGTTTTTGGCGGACTTATAAATTATAGCTGCAGTGCAAAAATGGTTAAATAAACAATTGGATATAATTATTGGGAATCTCCTGCAGATAAACAGAGTTTTCTGGTAGAAAAATATTGATTTTTAACTATTCTATACCGTTTATACGAAAAGTTGTTTCTTCCCCATATAAAATACATGGAAAACTTTGGGCGCTTTGAGCGACCTCTAAATCTTTTTCGATTTCAAAATAAAAAATAAAGGTATATTTTTTCGGTATAGAACAATCCTAGGGGATGAGAGCATAAAAATTCCGACTTTACTTTTTCACATGCATTTTTGGACGACCCTAATGTACATATGGCCCAAAACACGGACTGTTACATTACATTTTGGCTCACACTGATTTTTAAATACCGCTGAAATCACGAGACTACAATTTTTGGTAAATTTATATATATATATAAATTAATATATATAAACATATATTGTAACTCCTTTGGTTTAGGAGTTATGAATGTTTCAACAGCGGATTGGTGCATTACAATTTTTGGAAGTACTTCTTAAAGTTGCTTTATATTATTGAAAAACTCTGCTCTCCTAACAAGTAAATCAAAGAAACTAAGATCATGATAATTATGAATACAGATTTCAAAGTTTCTGATGCTGTGCAGCTGTAGGTCATTTCCGAAGTAATTTTCTGCGTAGAACTAGAACTCGATCTTAGAACTGCGCCAAGATGTTGAGTTTTTCGCGGTTAATGTCACGAAAAACGGCTTTAATGGCTTATTTTGTTTGCTCTATGCTATTTAGTACTATTCTTACCCTTCAAATGTTAGATTCGAGGACACGGCAATTTGAAGAATAATAGTAGTACTAGAAAAATAATTCCAATCGATTTTTTATTACATATTTAATCCGAAAATATTCTTCTTCTTTTAACTTCTTATTTCGCTTCTTTTGAGTTCGTTTTTGAAATAATACAATTCTCGCGTTTTTTTATTTTTCTGCGCAATTCTTATCTTCTCAGTTTATATAAGTTAGAAAAAATAACAGTTTTAACTATGGGACAATAACACGTTGAATAGCTTCGAATGTTGCTTGTAAAATGAGCCCGATCTTTAACTAAATAGGAAAAAAATGTTACCTGCAAATTAAATTAGTTCAAAAGCCTGTTACGTTACAAGTAGCTTTCAACCGAAAACATATTTTACTGTGAAATAAGGCCGAAAATGCTCGAAGAAAACTATATTTTCCCTTTGTTTAGCTTGGTGGATTCCGCGCCAAAAAAAAAAACTTCTTAATATTTTGGACTGTTACCTTTCATTAAAAAATACTGCCGACTTGATTTCCATATAGAAAGCTAATCGCTGATTTTTTTGTCGAATACTTATTTTATTAACTTCAAAATAATACAAGGCAAGCGAAGAGAGGCAAGTGTAATGCAAAAAAGTGGTGGACCTTAAGTATAAACTACCCTTTAGTTTCATGTTGTGCCTTTTTAATTTTCCTTTATTTAAAGGTGTCTCAAGATTAAGTAAATTTTCATGTTTTGAGATTCGTGTTAATATTGATGTTGTCCGATACTTTAGAATATGTATGACCTAGATATAATCCAAAATCTGCGAAACCTGAGAAAAAAAATGTCTCCCCTTGGTTTCGTTTTCGGCGATTTGGGCCATATAGACAATCAAATAAAACAGTAACCATTAGAGATCAAAGAAAATTTTTAGTTCACTTTAGGAACATATGTATTTGTAGCTCTTAACGTAAGTGGAAGCAAACAAAACCAGAAAACATGTTTTCGTTGCTAAAACTGGTTTTCGACCTAAAACTTGTTTCCGTCCATGTAAAACCTACCAAACGAAAACCAGTTTTCTAACTAATCAGGGCTGTCGGAGTTGGATTTGAAAACGACAAAAAAATTACTTTGGTGTCATGAAATCCGATGTTATCGCTTTTATGTGCGAATCGGTATTAGTGTCGATTTTAGGTGCACAGAAACCAATAACATCGATTTTTCTATCGGAAATAAACCAAGCAGCTAACGGCTGTTGGATTTCATTTGTTTATTAGTTTTCTTTTTCTTGCAGTTGAACATTTTGTAAAAATGTGAATAACAGGTCTATTCTGCACGTTTCCGGTGGTTTTGTAACCGGTAAATTATCTCCAGATCAAAAAACGAGAAACAAAATCGATCATGTTGTGATAGATGGAAGGCACACACCCGCCTCTGTGCAGCACAAAATGTGCGTCCAACAATGCAAGGAAAGCTTAACGTCGAAACGCTGCAATCACAACAGACGGCCAATTGATTCGCCACTCGACTCTCACACCTGCTTTCTGAGAGCACTTTTCAACAAACCGACATACGCGAGCAGTGGAACTACATTTCCCGCTCATTAAGTACCGCCGCCGAAAAAGTAGTCGAATTTCAGTCAGCTCGAAATAACAACTGGTACGATGAGGAGTGTCAAAAAGCTGCAGAGAAAAAATATGCCGCTTATAGGGCCACGCTGCGATCGGTTGCAACCGGAAAATTTTACCAGGAGGTTAGGCGACTTACGGAAAGTTTCAAGACCGGGGCGAACTCCCGTAAGAACAACAATGGCGTCCTAGGGACCGATGTCCAAACTGTGCTTAAATTATGGAGTGAACACTTTTCCTACTGAATGGTAGCAGCGCTGAAAGTAGTGGATAAGACGAACCCGAGACTGTAGTCGATGTCCCACCGCCTGACTATGACGAGGGGCGAATAGCGATTACGCGGCTGAAATACAACAAAGCGGCTGGAGTTGATGGCCTGCCAGCCGAGCTATTCAAGTACGGCGGCGAAGAGCTGATAAGGTGTATGCATCAACTCTTATGCAGAATTTGGTCAGATGAACGCATGCCCGATAAGTGGTCTCTGCCCAATCGTGTTAAAGACTGAAGTCCACCGCCAACGAACTGATTGGGCCTTATCAGTGTGGCTTTAGTCCTGGAAAATCCCCCATAGATCAGGTAATCACAATGCACCAAATCTTGGAAAAGACCCGCGAGAAAGGATACACACACGTCACGTTATTTGTCGATTTCAAAGCCGCTTTCGACAGCACGAACATAAGTTGTCTTTATGCCGCGATGTCTGAATTTGGTATCCTCGCGAAACTAATACAGCTGTGTAAAATGACGTTGAGCAATACCACCAGCTCCGTCAGAATAGGGAAGGACCTCTCCGAGCCGTTTGATACCAAACGAGGTTTCAGATAAGGGGACTCCCTTTCGTGTGATTTCTTTAATCTGATGTTGGAGAAGATAATAAGAGCCGCAGAAGTGAATCGCTCTGGCACAATACTTTAAGAGCTTACAATTGCTGGCGTATGCCGACGACATCGACATTATCGGTAAAAACAAAAGTTACGTCTGTTCTGCCTTCTCGGGATTAGATAGAGAAGCAAAGCGACTGGGTCTGATGGTGAACAAGGACAAAACGAAGTATCTCCTGTCATCACACAAACGGCAAGAGCATACGGGTCTTGGCACCCACGTCAGTATTGTCAGTTACAACTTTGAAAAAGTAGACGATTTCGTTTATTCGGGAACCAAAATTAGCACCAATAATAATGTCATCCTTGAAATCCAACGGAGAATCTCTCCTACCAACAAGTGCTACTTTGGACCGAGTAGGCAATTGAGAAGCAAAGTCCTCTCTCGTCGTACAAAAATCACACTCTATAAGTCACTTATCAAGCCTGTGCTGGTGTATGGCGCGGAGGCATGTACAATGAAAATATCTGATGAAGCGACTCTTGAAGATTTCGAGATAAATATTCTGCGCAAGATTTATGGGCCTTTGCGCGTTAACGATGGCGAATACCGCAGACGATTGAACGATGAGCTATATGAGCTTTACAACGGCAGAGACGTAGTGCGGCGAATTAAATTAAATTAGGTTATGTCGTTCGAATGGACAGAAGCGCTCCCGCTCTGAAAGCATTCAACGTGGGTCGCGATGCTCGTAACAGTGGAAGAGGAAGGCCTCGCCTGCGTTGGAAAGACCAGGTGGAGTACTTGGATTCACTTGGCATTTCCAATTGGCGTCAGTTGGCACAGAAGAGAAACGACTGGCGTGCTGTTTTGGACTCGGTCAAAATCGCTTAGGCGGTTACAACGCCAATAAAGAAGAAGAGACTACAATCAACACTAAATCAACAAAGTGCCGTTGCCGCTGGGCGGCAAAAATAGAAATAAGATTAAATCAACCGGAAAACTTCGGCGGTAAAAACTTTATTGTCAGGTTACAAAATGTTTGTTACCAGCGCAGAATAGACCTGTAAAGAGAGGTTTGTTTTAAAAAAATATACATATATTTTTATTCATAACTAGGGAGAATCATAAAAATGCAACGCAAAACAGCCGCGCCTATTTTTCAAAAACTTTCTATAAACGTATTTCTTGCTAAAGTTTAATTGTAAGCATCAATTCGCTTCAGTATTTACTGATTTATCGAATATTTCGTGTTTTTCTATGTTGCCGTTATATGGGATCTGGGCGAGTTTTTGTCCGATTTTAAAAAATTTTACCCGTTTGATATGCCCATTTTCAATCCGTCCTTTGCTCAAAATAAGTACACGTACTAAGTTTTTCAATTTCTATTTTTTCATCCTGATAATTTTTTATACATACATATATTCTATATATCTAACTCGATTCCTCTAGACTGTTACAAGCAACCGTTATGTGAGCAAAGTTATAATACCCTTGTGCACAATGTACACTGAACGCTGGATCTGCAGAAGCTATGTATATGCCAAGTAAAAAAACTGCTAGAGCTTGAAAAAATCAGAACAGACTTTGCGTTCATTAAAGCAAATTTTGGTTGTTTGATAGTAGATAGGTATGTATAAGAAAGCTTGGAAAAAAGGTTCGACATTAAAAGAAAACGTGTAACTGTGAAAGAGCAATTCCATATTCCTGGCTCCACAACTGAAACTTTATTATTCTTCTGATTTGTTCGACCCATTTCGTCCTACCAGTTTACTTTGAACCATTGAAGTGAGCACATCACGGGGCATGGGTAGTAAGCCATTTTTAGAAGTTTTTTTAAATTCTGACGGTAGAAGTTGCCATTTGGAAAAATAATTTATGCAATATATGTAAATATAAATAGAAATGTATATAAATATACATCCATATATTACATGTACATATATAAATTTATATTTATATAATATAAATATTAGGGACCGAAAATAACCGTTATATACCAAGATTTTTTTAAGATTATTGCAACATCAAAAATTTTTTAATTTTTTTCAGTCAAATTTATTTTGTGATTTTTATTTTTGACCAAAATCAACCTTTTTTATGTATATTTTTCGATCATTTTTAACAGCTATGATGGAGATTGCATTGGAGACCAGCGCTTAACTGCCAGTTTTTCAGTGCCAGTTTAAACTTAGATTAAGTAAACTGAGTTTAAATTGAGCAGCTGGCTGACATTTGATTGGCTGATCTTAGTTTAAACCAGCCAGATACACTGAGTTTAAACTACGGCCGTGCACTGAAAAACTTGCCCTTAAACTGCTTATCTCAAAAATATGAATCCAAAAACTTTAAAATTTCTATCTTCGTATAAGTCACGGTAAAGCGAATAGAGGCATGGGACGAAAAGGCTACATAAAGCGAGCAATCCGTTTCGCAATAAAAACGAAATAGTAAATACCAACAAGAAGAAATGCATTGGAACATTCTATAAAATATACTGGCAATTTTTGGCGTAACTTTGGAGATTTCAGATACAATATTTTTTTAAGTGATGCGTTGTGGGGTGTACAACAAATTTGCTTCAAAAAGTAAATCTCAATAATTGACACACACGATAATTTCGCGCAAAGGGGTCGATATTATTAAATATACATGTACCAAAATAAAATGAGTACCTGTAAATTTTTGCAATTCACTAAGATAGCGTCCAAACTGTGATCAGTTAACTGGCTGCATCCACTTATGTGTAGAATCCGGAGTCTGGTCAGTGCTTTTGTTATTATTTGTATAGCTTTATCATTAATACTTTCGCAGTCCGACAAATCAAGAATTTCTATGGAAGGACAATCCTTCACCATTTGTTGAACGCCAATAAGCGAAATTTGTTGGCAATTAGAAAGCGATAAATGGCGCAACTCAAGAAATTGTATGCCATATTTTAAAGACACATCTGATATTTTATTGCAGCTACTCAAGTTTAAAGATTTGAGACCTTTTAAATGCTTTAAATTATAGCCATCGGTACTACATTCTTCAATCAAGTTTAGCTCATAAGCTTCGAACATCGCTTTTTTTCTATTGGCGTCACGAACAATTTCCTCTTCCGCTTTGCTTCGCAATGAGATCTTAAACAATTGATTGGATTTATTTAAGCAATCACGATTTTCCAGATTTGAATACGACTGAATCCCATCAAGCGAGTTGCGTAAGTTGGGCGCACGAACTAACTGTGTAATATTAATACCAGTAAAAGCTGCATCCGTGATCTTTAAATAAAAAATTAATTGCGATTGTAATTTCGGCCAGTATTTACATACACTCAGAAAAAAGAATTTACTTAAAACAAGAAACCAGTTTCCCTATTTTAGAGTTACTGTTTTTTTCCTTCTAACTGAGTAATATTAATACCAGCCAAAGCTGCATCCGTGATCTTTAAATAAAAAATTAAATGCGATTGTAATTTTGACACAGTATTTACATACACTCAGAAAAAAAGAATTTCCTTAAAACAGAAACCAGTTTCCCTATTTACTGTTACTGTTTTTCCTTAATATTACGAGAAATTTACTGAGTTCGAGAAGTTTTTCCTTAATTCAAGTCCATGCTAAAAATTTGAGGAAGTAAATTTACTCAATATAAGTAATAATTTTGCCAGTGCTGTTAAGACGAAGATAATTGCTTTCCTTGCAAATGTCAGCTGCGACGTCGCGTGAAGGCTACTGGTTCCGTTTCTGAGATCGCAGGTTCGAGTCCGCTTGGAGGTGGTTAGAGTAAGGTAAGTCAATTATTTTGATTTAAATATCAATTACAAATTGTAAAAGTAATTTCATATATGGAAAAACCTAAATTCTCAAATACCATAAATAATAGATGAGACTTTTTTTTTTAATACAATTTTAAAAATTACAATAAAAAAAAAAAAAAATATTTAAAAAAATAGCCTGTTCTGGGACTCGAACCTTGCATCTTTCGACTAGCACTCCAGAGCTTATTCCTTTCATGGCAAGTTAATTTTTCCTTAGAAAAAAATAGTACTGAAAACTAAGGAATTGTGTTTTCCTTAAACTGAGTCAAATCGTTTACTCATATTAATTATATTATATATATATATATTAATATTTCCTTAGAATAATATACTTTTTTCTTAGCATCAAGGAATATTTTTCTGAGTGTATGTACAGTGTTGGAAAAATAAATAGGGACGCGACACGCGACATTTTAACAAGTTTAGCCTATTTTTCTTTTGTTTGTTTAATATTGATATATATATATATATATAAAATTGCATACCAAAAAAAACTGAAAAATCTGATCAAAAAGTAGAAAATTAACATGCAACTTTGCAGAATTATTATAATTTTTCACTAAGTTTGAAATATGAATTAATATGGTTTTTGTTAGATAATGAGCTATACTTTTATAGAAAAATTATAAATATTAAATAAACAAAAGAAAAATGGGCAAAACTTGTTAAATTGTCGCGTCCCTATTTATTTTTCCACCACTGTATGTACGTATCTATAATATGTATGAATATCGAGGGCTTATACCATGTTCTGACCGACAACGAAAACACTTTTAAAACGAGTTTTGGGATTGTGGGCTGCTGGCTGTTCGCACCGGCTGTTAGTGTTGACATTACTTACATCCAGTACACGGACTTCACCACTTTATTGGTAGATCTACCAACTTTTTAGCTGTATTTTAATTTCTACCATTTTTACCAACATAGGCTAAAAACCCACCAATATTTTCCGGAAACAAATCAAAGAAATTTAAATGAACGCAGTGTATGTATGCATATTTTGTCATCGAACACACTCAAAATAAAAATGAAAAGTTAACTCTGACCTTAACAAATTTAAAAGTGCAATTTGCATCTCTATCAGCTGTTTATATAATTATTATACGTTTGCAACACGTCTTTTGTTGAGGATGAGAAACGAATGGTCTGTAAACTTCAAGCATTTCAAATATAATTTAAGTAAAAAAAATTTTAAGTGGAGATTCCATTGAATTGAATTGTTTGAGCCCTTTTTTGAATTAATACAGGACCTGAATTACGACATCCGCGATGGAATCAAATTCGAGTCGAAAATTTTTTTGAGGTTACGGCATTTAGTAGTGAGCTCGATTTTTCAAATCAAAATGTGTTTCAGAGAGTATAGCTGTCATTTTATTTCATTCGACTCGAATCGTGTTTCATTCGATCCTGGATGCCGTGATTCGGGCCCAGTGTTTATGTTGTTTGTTGAATATTTTGTTGCCGTTAAAAAAAATTGTAGCCCTTATTATGAGTTGCATTCGAAATTTTCGTTGAGTATCGAATTTTTTGTCGAACAGAATTTTGCTTTCGTTGGTGTAGCGAAGTGTTAGAAAATTGTGAAGTGTATGATTTTACATTTGTTTTCTTACTTTTTGGCGGCAAGCGCTATTCTTGATCGAATGAGCGCCATAATGCCAAATAAAAATTCGTTCGATCGGCACTTTCGACCACAGTCGAAGATCGAATGCAACTCATAATAGGGGCTTTTTTTATTAAAAATATAAAAATCCCAAATAAGGTTACTGCAGTAGTACAAAACCAAGAATTACACTAACTATATGTAGGGTTTATAGCTTTATTGCACTTTGTTCATTTTTAACTTTGTAATTATAAAATTTTAGAATTAAGTGATGTTTGCTGTTTGTAAATCAAAAAGAAAAATTACTGACTTTAAATATTTTTCTTGAGCTGAAAACAACATATTTTCGTTTGGAACTTTAGATTAAACCTTTTTCAGCAGTTTATTTAAAAAAAAAACTATATTCGCAATCGCTAAGAAGTCGGTTTTCTTCCCTACCATGTCACCAAAAAGCCAGCAGTTACCCGTGTGCTAACAGGATTATCGTATCAGCTTGTGAAATTCCATCCTACTGTTGCAAGGAGTTCAACCGTTGAAACTGCAACAAAACTATCACTCTCAACAGCTTCAATCATCAACCACAACATGTGCAATAACTGATTTTCTCACTGTCCTCATCACAGCCAACGCAATCGAGCTCACCGGCCTAAGAACCTACGACATCTACTGCTGCTGCTGCATAACCTACTGCCGATGGCTTCTTTGGCTATTGCAACAAGACACAGTCCAACTTCTTTCCGACCACGCCGACTCGCCATCAGCTAGGAGAATTTCCACAATTACCATCACAGCTTGCTATTGCACCACCCCACATCATTAATATCACTATCAGCCGACGAAGACAAAGCATTTGAGTAGCGAAAGTGGCGGCAGCAACTGGCACAGTAACCAAAGGAACTTACAAAGCAGCCGCAGCAGTAAGCAACGTCCGCTCGCTGTTAATAGCAGCAATTTCAGTACACAGTGGTGAGCTGTATCTTTTTGTCTAATATCTTTGAAAGTTGTTTTCCCCTTTAAATTAAAACATATACTATATTTTCATTATACCGTATATTTAAATTTGTTTCAGATCAGTTGTAAACACTCCTTATAGAGATTATTTGTGTAAAGTTATCATGTTTCGTTCACCCCCACATGATACACAAACATCTACACGGACTAATAATTTAAATGACTCGCTTATAGATTTGCAAAACAACTCTTTGCAAGAGGAGTTGGCAAATCCTTATGCTAGTCAAAATAAAAATGAGGTGTATGCAACCTCAGTCAAGTTTCCACAACAAGTTGGACAAGTTGTCCAGAAGCTTGGTTTGTACATAGAGAAATACAATTTAACATGAAAAACATTACACAAGATACTACAAAATATGAACACACAATCACAGCGCTTCCGCAAGAAGTCATAGTTATGATATTAGATGTCATTCAAAATCCTCCGCATAACAACAAGTTTTCAGAACTAAAGAAAGAATTGAAAGGCATTCTTTAAGCGAAAATAAAAAATTAGATACAATTTTCTCAGATTCAGAGATGGTTGATCGTAAACCCTCTGAATTTTATCGGTCACTCTGGTAGAACGATTTCATAGGCAGTTGAAAGCTACGATAATGGCTAGAAATATAACCTACAATTGGTATGATGAGCTACCGATAACACTTCTTGGTTTACTATCGATGTATGTATAAAGAATGTATTTCAGCCATACCATCTGAGATGGTTTTTGGGCAAAATTTATGCCTGGTGAACTTGTGGTTCCATCTGAAGAAAATTTTTCTCCAACTGAAGTTTTAGGTAATTTACGGGAACATTTTAAAAATGTTAACTCAAATTTAAAGCATAATCAAAATTCTGATACTGGTGTATATATACCAAAGGATTTGGAGACTTGTAAATTTGTTTTTATGCGTGTTATTAATAAAAGATCATTGCAACAACCATACGAAGGACCTTATAAGGTTGTGGAAAAAAAAACAAAAAATATTTCAAACTTGAAGTGGATAATGAGGTTAAAACAATTCCGATAGACAGACTAAAACCAGCAATCATTGAAACAGAACTAACACCTGAAACAAACACTAATATAATGAATAACATAGCCTCAAACAAGAAACGAGTTACTTTTAATTTATATAACATTAATAGAAGGGGAGTATTGTAGGGTTTATAGTTTTATTGCACTTTGTTCATTTTTAACTTTGTAATTATGAAATTTTAGAATTAAGTGATTTTTGCTGTTTGTAAATCAAAAAGAAAATTTACTGACTTCAAATATTTTCCTTGAGCTGAAAACAACATAATTTCATTTGGAACTTTAGATTAAACCTTTTTTAAATAAATTTATATATATTTTAACTACAACCTTTTTCTTTTATTCTTATTTTAATTTGGCCAGCCAATTAACAATAAATCCAAGGCGCATTTAACAAGGTGGTATTAGCCGTTAGAGCTGTAAAAGTAACGAAATTTCGGATACCCGTATGTATTCGTTACTAATCCAATCAACACCCGTATCTTTCGTATCGTTACTTTACTCTTTACATTTAATACAAGCACTTGTACCTCACAAGAATCATCGCAGCAAATCTTGCAGCGTAAGGAAATGTTCGTTCTTCCATATGCATACATGTCAATATTGATAGAATACAAGATTGCGCCGATCAGAGAGGATTTTTGAGAATAACTTTTGTGTGACGTCACACTGGTGCAATTGCGAGAGAGAAATGCCAAAACGTGAGCAAGAATGGAAGAAGAAAAAATGTTGCAAGGAAAACGTAAACAAGTTGCACAAGTGTGACGTCATGCAAACAACGATTCTGTCAAATTCGTTAAGAGAGGAATAGCGGTCCGAGATCGGCGCAACCTTTGTATTCTCTCAATCGTGCATACATGTACATACATATATACATATGTATACACGCAACATATTTTTGTATCGATTCGAACAATTTGATACAGGCTGCGTTTCTTTATACATTCCGGATAATCCCATTTCACAGCCAGAATAAACATAATGCGCTTGAAATATACGTCAACATATCATCAGGAACGTTCTAAAGAATAAATAAACAAAAAAATTTATTCCAAACGTTCAGAATGAATAAAGAAATGGAGCCGCAATCAAGCACTTGTACCTCACAGGAATCATGCATGCATGTACGTACATATACAGGCAACACACTTTAGTATCGATACGAAAAACAGTTTCGTTACCGCACAATATGTTGTGTTGTATTGATTCTCGTTGATGGTGCATATACGGAACATGCGAGTAACGAGACTATTATCTGAGTAACGAAACGAATCTTGCGGCGTAAGGAAATGTTCGTTCGTACATATGTACATATGTATATACATATGTATGTATACACGCAACATTTTTTTGTATCGATTCGAACAATTTGATACAATCAAGCACTTCTACCTAGTGATGGAAAAGTAGGCACAATAGTGCCATTTTTGGCCCTTACATTCTCAGAGGCACTTTTGGTACAATTCTTCCTGTTTTGGCACAATCATAAAATATAGAAGTTTAGCATAAAATGCCAATATATAACAAAAAATTACATACATTATAGATTAAAAAATTACAAAAAGTGAAAATTAAAAGCACTTACAAATTAAAATAAAAATATGTAGTACGAAAAGTAAGTTTTCGCCACAACAAGCTTTTAATTAAGAATTTTTGGAAAGAGTCTAAGTTCGCAGTTTTATAGTTTATTAAATGAAAGTGGCAGTTTCTGCAATATGCACTTTATATGGAAAAAATGCATAACATCGAAAACTTGGAGTCTCCCTAAAAATTCTGAATTTAAAGTATTTTGTTGCAAACACCTGCTGAGTTTTTATAATTTTTGTACAAAGTTTGAAATGCCGATTTGTGTACGTTTATTGTGTTTATTAAATTATGAATTAGACTTTTATTTAAAATCAATTAAAAAATAAACAATGAAAATAATAGGCGAAACTAGTCAAAATGTCTTACTGCCATTACTTCGCAAATAGGTACATACATATGAGTGTAAGAATGTCAGAATTGCTGTACTTCCGTATATTTCCTTTCCGTAATTGGAATTCTGTGTAATTTTACTATGAATTTATGTTTTATGTCTAATAGGCAACATAGACGGTGCGTCTGACTCGCGAGTCAACTGTGTACCTGTTCACTCGCCTTTCGACTACACAGTTGAGTCATTCAGAGTCATACCAAAGTCATGTCGGTGTAACTAACACATATTTATTTTTACTTAACACATTCAAACCGACTCGCGATTCAGACGCACCGTGTATGCCGCTTATAAAGAATCCCTCATAAAAGTGATTTACTGTAATAATTTTTATATTAAGAATAATAATTATTGTAAAAGAAATTTAATTTTGTGGCACTTTCATATTCTTTTCGGCACAATTTTTGAAGACCATTAGGCACATTTTGAAATTTTGAAATTCCATCCCTGCTTGTACCTCACACGAATCATGCATGCATGTACGTACATACTAAACAGCTGCACAAGCACTACATAAATCGCTTGCAAGCCATCGGCTCTCATTTTAAGCACTGTACCTCTCCTTCACTCCCATAACAAAGCAACTGCAACACTCACGAAAGGTTTTGTCATACGAACGAACGCCGCACGATAGGAAAAAGAACAACAGAACAAAGCTGAAGTAGAACCAAACTGAAGCAGAAGAAAATTGAAGTAGAACAAATGCGATGCTAAAATTTTTCAAATGGAAGTGCGCGCATCGCTCAGTGGAAGTAGCGGCGACAGCGAATTCTTGCTTTGCATAAGTGCATACCCAAATGTATATGTATATGGATGTATGTATGTACATACATATGGGACCGCGCACTTCCTATACTAAAGTGTTTTACAAAAACAAAAGTGCAGAAGTGTTATGGCGTGCTTACCTAAATGAAGTGTGATATGTTTCCTTTTTACCACGCTTTTTTTATACCCGAGCGCACTTGTGCACAAGGGTATATTAATTTTGTTCACATAACGGTTGTTTGTAACAGCCAAAACGAATCGAGATAGATATAGACAAATGTATACATAAATGATCAGGATGAAAAAAGAAATCGATTAAGCCATGTCTGTCTGTCCGTCCGTCTGTCCGTCTGTCCGTCTGTCCGTCTGTCCGTCTGTCCGTCTGTCCGTGTACACGATAACTCGAGCAAAAATTGAGATATCTTAACGAAATTTGGTATGTAGGTTTCCCTTAATCCAAGGTAGGTTGGTATTGAAAATGGGCGAAATCGGACTTTAACCACGCCCACTTCCCATATAACGGTAATTTCCAGAAATACGAAAACTGCGATATTTTAGTAACTACTAAAGATAATTCACTCAAAATTGATATTTATAATAAGTTTTAGACGAAAAATAAGAATATTACAAATTTTTGGAAAATGGGCGTAGCCACGCCCACTTATGGTTATATGCGTATATCTTGGTAACCGCTGCACCAATTTCTTCCAAACTTGGCACAGTTGTTGGCCTTCGCACAACATACTAAATGGCCGAAAATTTTTAAAATCGCTCAATAACCACGCCTACTTCCCATATAACGGTAATTTTCAGAAATACGAAAACTACGATATTTTAGTAACTACTGGAGATTATTCGCTCAAAATTGATATTTACAATAATTTTTCGACGAAAAATAAGAATATTATAAATTTTTGGAAAATGGGCGTAGCCACGCCCACTTATGGTTACATGTGTATATCTTCGTAACCGCTGCACCAATTTCTTCCAAACTTGGCACAGTTGTTGGCCCTGGTACAGCATACCAAATGGCCGAAACTTTTTAAAATCGGACAATAACCACGCCCACATCCCATATAACGGTAATTTAGAGAAATACAAAATCTTCGATAAATCAGTAAATATTGAAGCTAATTTATTCAAAATTGATACTTGCAACAATTCTTTACCAAGAAATACGTCTATGGTAAAATTTTGGAAAATGGGCATGGCACCGCCCACTTATGATCACATATATGTATATCGGTAACCGTTCTACCAATTTGTACCAAACTCGGTGTGGTTATTGTGCTTGCCACATATAAGCAAAACGTTGAAAATTATTGAAATCGGACTAAAATAACGGCCGCTTCTCATATAACGGTAAATTTCAGAAATGCTTGAAACTTCAATATTTCGAAATTGAAGGACGCTAATTTACTCAAAATTGATACACCCCGGCTTACCATCTAGCGGAAGGTTTCGGAAAGGTGAAAAAACATATTTAATACTTGCGCCGGGTATTTAATGTTCGGCTCCGCCCGAACTTAGACTTTCTTACTTGTTTGTCTTGTTTTTGGCTAAGAATCTGCGATTTTGCCTGCTCCTACATATATGTACATATATTATATATATATGTATGTATTTACAAAAAAAAACACAGTTTCAAAATAAGCATTTTTATTAATTACGGTCTTGACGTTGACTGCGAACTGCGTGGCTTGCGCTAACAATTGGTAATGAGTTGCTATACATACATGCAAATGTTCTTGTGCACTCGGTTGTCTTGCTATGATTTGCCGCTATTTTACTTCAACCCTTCTTTTTGGTTTTACAATTTGCTTCACCCCAAAACTCAAGCGCTATCGTCGCTGTAGCAAATTCTATTTCGAATGTTGAAGTGTTTGTATTGTTGCGCAGCTTGCTATAGAATATTTTGTGTTGCTGTTAACGCTACCTGTAGTACGCCGCTTGGAAGTACTGCATAGTAGTAAAGTGTGCCTTTTAGAAGGTTTTGCGCAGCTCTTTAGTACATACACACGCAACACACTTCAGTATCGATACGAAAAACAGTTTCGTTACCGCACAATATGTTGTGTTGTATTGATTGACGTTGATGGTGCATATACGGAACATGCGAGTAACGAGATTATTATGTGAGTAACGATTTGGTTGATGGTGCATATACGGAACATGCGAGTAACGAGATTATTATGTGAGTAACGATTCGGTACTACAAGCACTTGTACCTCACAAGAATCATCGCAACGGTTCTTGAAGCGTAAGGAAATGTTCGTTCATACATATACATACATGTACATATCTACATATGTATACACGCAACAATGTATAGTCGTATATGCAATGGGGTATAGTCGTTGTGCTGGGTATGCAGTTACAGTCGCACGGCTATACTCAATCCCGACTCTTGCGTCCTCGTTCGCGCACTCTGGGCAACGTGAGCAACCTATGCGCAAGATGCGGTAACCAACCCGAGTGGAGCCTTGGGTCACGGCAGAAAGAGAGGGAGCTTTGGTGGGGCCACTCCGACTTATTCGGTTTAAGGGCTCACTGAAGTCTGCAGCGTCTGCTCACCAGGAGGTGCGGCTGCAAGCGGGCGTCTGTCTTGGAGCAAGCGGCCCGCTATACAAATGTGTATCCGGTTGAATACCATCCACCCCAGCAATGGTTGTGCGCTGGGTTTGGGACCCGCCACGTAAAAAATATTGCCAATGAAAAGACCAAAAAAGCCTCGGATAACTGCATCCGCACACGTTGACGACCCCCGCAAACGGAACAAGGACTATGAATTACGGATATGCACCTGGAATGTCCGGACCCTCTATAGGGAAGGTGCCTCTATACAACTGCTGGATGTACTAACAAAATACCAGGCTGACATCACCGCAGTTCAGGAAATGCGATGGACGGGGCATGGCTGCAAAAAATTTGCAGCATGCGACATCTACTACAGCTGCCATGAGACGGCGCACAAATTTGGTGTCGGATTTGTGGTTGGGCGGAGACTTCGACACCTTGTCTCCCGGTTCACGCCCATCAGTGAGCGAATCGCCACAATCCGCATAAAGGCGAAATTTAACAACATCAGCCTAATTTGTGTGCACGCCCCGACGGAAGAGAAGGACGACGAGACTAAGGAGCTTTTCTATGAGCGTCTAGGAGAAGCGTATGAGCGCTGCCCCCGCCACGATATTAAAATCGTTCTGGGCGACTTTAACGCCAGGGTGGGCAAAGAAGGCATATTTGGTCCAACAGTCGGAAATTTCAGCCTTCATGACAACACCTCCGACAACGGAGAGAGGCTGATCGACTTCGCCGCGGCACGGAACATGGTAGTCAGTAGTACCAGACACCAGCATCGAAAGATCCACAAAGCAACTTGGGTGTCCCCTGATCAAAGAACAAAGAACCAAATTGATCATGTTGTGATAGATGGAAGATACGCTTCGAGCGTTCTTGACGTGCGCTCTATCCGAGGTGCCAACATCGACTCGGATCACTACCTTGTTGCAGCTAAGGTCCGCATGCGCCTCTGTGCAATAAAAAACGTGCGGCAGGCAACGCGACGAAAGTTCGACATCGCAAAGCTGCAGTCACAATGGACAGCCGAAAAATTTAGCAACCGACTCTCAATCCTGCTTAATCAAGCAACTCCTCATCGCCTGGACATAAATGAGCAGTGGGACTCCATATCCCAATCCCTTCGCACCGCTGCGGAAGAGGTTGTTGGTTACTACAAACCGCGCAGAAACAACTGGTACGACGAAGAGTGCCGCGCGGCTGCTGCAGAAAAATACGCAGCATACGAAGCTACCCTTCAGCCAATGGCGACATGCGCGACAATTGAGCGTTACCGGGAGAAGAGGAGGGAAGAGAGACGCCTTTTCAAGAGAAAGAAAAGAGAGGCAGAAAGGCAGACAGGAACGCGGCTCGAAAATTCTATCAGAAAATAAGGCAGCAATCAAATGGTTTTAAGACCGGGGCTAGCTCCTGCAAAGATGAAGATGGAAACCTGGTAACAGTTGTCCATAGTACACTTGAGATATGGAGGGAACACTTTTCATTGCTTTTAAATGGCGAAACAGATGGCGCGTTTGATGAATTAGAACCCGAACCAATGTATAGGGACGAAGCTCACGTCCCTCAACTGGACCAAGACGAGGTGAGAACGGCAATAAAGCGGCTTAAGAACAACAAAGCCCCCGGAGCCGACGGTATACCGGCTGAGCTGTTCAAAGCCGGTGGCGAAGAGTTGGTGGGGCGTATGTACCAGCTTTTAAGCAGAATTTGGTCTGATGAATACATGCCCGAAGAATGGAATCTCAGTGTACTTTGCCCAATCCACAAGAAGGGAGATCCCGCCGTTTGCGCCAGTTATCGCGGAATAAGCCTTCTTAATATTGCATACAAGGTCCTGCCGACGATACTGTGTGAAAGACTGAAGCCGTTCACGAACCAGCTGATTGGACCTTATCAGTGTGGCTTCAGACCTGGAAAGTCCACCATTGACCAGATTTTCACAGCACGTCAAATCCTGGAGAAGACACTAGATAAGCAAATCGACACACACCATCTTTTTGTTGACTTTAAAGCTGCTTTTGATAGCACGAAGAGGAGCTGCCTGTACGACGCCATGTCCAAATTTGGGATCCCCGCAAAACTAATACGGCATTGCGCTCGGGATAACGAAATGGCGCAAATTCGCGCAGGAGAGAAGCAATTGGAAAAGCTTTTTGGTCTCGGCCCAAACCGACAAACGGTTGTAGTGCCAAATAAGAAGAAGATACACGCAACATAGTTTTGTATCGTTTCGAACAATTTGATACAATCAAGCACTTGTACCTACACGAATCATGCATGCATGTACGTACATACACACGCAACACACTTCAGTATCGATACGAAAAACAGTTTCGTTACCGGACAATATGTTGTGTTGTATTTGTTAAGTATATAGCGCTTTGTAAAGTAAAATGTGTGGCAACAACGTGTACTAAATTTATCTTTTGTAACATACAGTGACGAGCAAAACTGTAACATGTTATAACACTTTTTACTTCAGCCACCGCTATCTATCCAAGTTCTAACGACTTTCATACTAATGTTGTATATTCTTATTGGTACACCTATACTCCCTCTCTCGTAACGATTTGAAGTCAATCCAACAACAATAATACAACCAGCAGACAAAAATGTAAATTAAGGCAAATGTTACAGTTTTGCACTCACTCTCAGTTTTGCATTTTACAGTTATCTTTTCCTTAGTTGGAAGTCAGATGACTTTTTTCTGTACTGTAATTTATTGACGAAGTGATCGCTAGTAAATAATATAAGAATCAAAAACCATAAATGTAAATAATAGATTTACTGCGGAAAGGTGGGACCGCAGGAAAAGTGGGAAAAAAATGTGGAGTTTGCTAATTGAAAATGTTAAAACTGAGAAAAAAATATAGCCTAAAGCATTCCCAAGGACAAAGGAAGGCTGTCAAAAAATATTACGGTCCGATAACTTGTGAACTTAGCAGCAAGTCGCGATGCAGCCACTGTTTCAGAAGCGCTTAAGGTATTAAACTTTAATGAAAATCAGTAGACAGCGAGGCGAAGAGTTGCCAAATTGAGCGCAAAGGATCATAGAAGAAGAAAAAGGCAAATTTGATCCAAATACATGTGTGAGTGTGGCGGCATTTTGCTGCATCGCACGAAAACCGGACCGTTGCCTATTGGGATATGTTAGGTCTTTCAGAATGTAATAAAAACACACATTTTTAAGGTGCAATTGAAGGCTATCTGGTCTGACAAGACTAAATTAATCGCTTTCAATCAGATGGCCGGGAATGGTATTGGATCAAAGACCCAAATTAAGCCCATGCGTATTATGTAGGGTAAACTGTGAATATCAGTGGTCGATCAGTAATATCTTGGGGTTGCATTTCAAAAATGTTCTTGGTCTGTTAGTCCGTATTAAGCGTAAGGAACAGTATTTGTTCATATTTCAACAAAATTTGCAAGATGTAGTCGAAAAAATGAGAGTTTCTGCTAAAAAATCACACAAAACGCACTGCACATGTTCGCAAAGGCTGCATACAAAAGCAAAAATTTGCTAATTTGAAATGACCTCCACAATCCGCGGGCATGAATCTCATCGAGAATTCGCGAAAACAACTAAAAGTAAAGCTTACTAAGTATCCAAGTTCGTCCAATGGAGTACATGAGCAATGAAAGCAAACTAAGGATATATGGGAGGATATACCTCCAGAATTTTTACAGAGATGCAAATAAGGTATGCCAAATCGCATCCAGGAACTAAAAAAAGCAAAAGGATACTGAACACTGTATTAACAGCTCTTTTTATATACAACAAAAGTATAAAAGTCGTTAAAACATGGAAAGATAGCGATGGCTGAAGTAAAAAGTGTTACACCATGTTACAGTTTTGCCCGTCACTGTATGTATGCTTGTTGGACTGTATATTTGACATAAACTGTATTTCCGTTTTCCGCTCTCTCTCTCGTTTTTTGCTGCGTTCAAGTCGACACGTAAAACTCTGTAACAAATCTGAATTTACTTAATAAATCATATTTCAATTAATTATTCTTATTCGAGTATAATTACAACAGGTTATGTGCCCAGAGCCCCACTTATGAGTTTTGTTATATGAGCGAAGATAAAAGCACCGAAACGTTTGGTCATTCTGCAATAGGAAATGATACTGTTGATGATACTATAATTTTTGTATCAAGTAATTTTCAAAGGCCTCTGAGTACTATGTCTGAGTCAAGAGCATATCAAATACACCGCTTCAACGGGCAGAATTACCAACTATGGCGTCGACAGATGGAGATTTACATGACTGAGAACATATTGAAGGAATATATTTTCGGCACTACGCAGCAAATTCACGTATCTGGGATGAGAAGGATGCGGAGGCACAAGCCTTTATAATGCGAGGTATCGAGTTGGAGCAGCTGAAATACTTAACGGAGTGTACAACTGCAGCACAAATGTGGTCAAAGCTGAAAATCGTACATTCCGAGAAATCTGAGCAGTCGGCGCAAGTGTTGTTAGAAAAATTTATAAACTGCAAAATGGATTTGGATGAGAGTATTGTTAACTATGTAGCGAGAGTTGTGTCTTTAGCACAAAGACTTAAAGACATGGATATGGAACAAAAACCGTCTATGGTTATTGCAAAAATTTTAAGCAGTTTGCCGTCTAAATATGACCATGTAAGAACTGCTGGGTATGCAGTACCCCGGGCAGAACAGAATATCGAACGACTAACCGATCATTTAGTAAATGAAGAGTCACTAATGAATTTACGCTCAGCTCACCACGTTGAAGATGACACGGCAAAGACTGCATATTCAGTGAATAACTTCAACAAAAAGCCAAAGATGCGCACTAAAAGTAGTGGAAGCTGCACAATTTTTACCATAAAGAAGGGCATTGGGCACGAGAATGCTTTAAAAAGCAACTTGATAGTCAAAATAGCAAATCTAATGAAAAGCACTCACTTGCTCTAGAGAGAGAAACTGGTTTGAAATCTAGCGGTTCAAATAGCTCCAAACAAAAGAATGCTGAAAATACACACTTGTTTGTCTTGCAAACGAATACCACACAAAGTAAAATGAAAAACATATTTTACGCGGATTCTGGAGCCACTGACCACATGACATTCCAGAGGGAGCTACTAAAGAATTTTCGGGAATTTTCCACTAATGCATGACAGGTAAAAGTTGGTGACGGTCGAAGGTTGGACGTTTGCGGTATCGGAGATATTGAAGTGTATGCAATGAATCAGGAGAAGTTTATTCATACAATTATAGATGTGCTATTGGTGCATGAACTTGATAGGAATTTTTTGTCTGTTAGCAGAATAACCGAGAAAGGTATGAGTGTCGTTTTCGAAGAGGATGCAAAGCGCGTTTGCTTTATGCAATCTGATCGAGTTATGGTTGACGGCGTGCGTGAAAATCGTTTATATAAGATGAACATGGTTCCTATCTTGGACGCAACTTTAAACACAGTGAAAACTGAATCAATCATGCTTTGGCATCGGCGTATGGGCCATGTGAACTTCAAAACATTAAAAGAAATGATGTGCAAGAAAACAGTAGACGGATTTCAAATATCCGGGCTCTCAAAAGAAATACCGTTCTGCGAGGGGTGTGCATATGGCAAACATTATCGCAAGAGTTTTCCGAAATCGGGCAAAACGAGCAAGTTCACCAGGAGAAACATTTCATGTAGATTTATGTGGAAAAATTAGTGAAACATCAATTGGAGGTGCTAATTATTTTATGCTATTCAAGGATGACTTCAGTCGATATTGTTTTGTTTATTTCCTTAAAAATAAAACTGATGTTTTATCAAAGCTAATGACGTTCTTTGCAGATGTTCAAGCAGATGGCCACAAGGTTAAACGGTTGAGAACAGATGGAGGTCTAGAGTTCTGCAATGCGGAAATAGACAATTTCTTGTTGAAACAGTGTGTGAAGCATGAGGTGACTACTCCAAGGGCGCCTCAACAAAATGGTTTCATTGAACGACAAAATCGTACTATGGTAGAACACGCTAAAGCAATGCGCACGAAAGAAACTTACCAACTTAATTGTGGGCAGAAGCCACACATACCGCGGTGTATTTAAGAAATCGTATTGCATCTGACGTTATTGGTGGCTGCACCCCCTACGAAAAATGGTTTAGAACGAAGCTCACAGTAGCTCACTTAAAAGTGTTTGGCTGCCAAGCTTTCGTACATGTACCGAAAGAACGGCGAACGAAGTGGGAGCGAAATTCACTAAAATGCATAATGGTTGGATACAATGATGACAGCAAAGCTTATCGTATATATGACTTGGCGAACAGAAAGTTGCTAATAAGATGTAATTTTTAATGAAAATAAAGAGAGTTGGAATTACATAACGGAGCAAAAGCAAAACGAGTGTAATGAAACGAACGACATTGCTGTAGAAAAACGTAAAACTGATAGTGATGCGGGAAGTGATGTCGAAGCAGTTCGCAAAAATCCGAGAATGCCTATTTTTCGAAGCCCATACAATACCAGAAGGGCAGCTAAGCAGCAGCCTGAGGACAATAATAGCTCGTTGATGCAGAATTGTGTGTCGCGGCTTTGGAACCACTTAACTTAGAGGAAGCTATGCGTGGTGATGATGCGGGTAGGTGGTTAGAGGCGATTAACGACGAGCTTGACTCTTTGCACAAAAATAAAACTTGGACTTTGGTAGCGAGCACAAAGGGAATGCATGTCATATCAAATCGATGGGTATTCAAACGGAAATACGACTCGAAGTGTGACATTGATAAATTCAAGGCGCGCTTGGTCGTTCGTGGATACTCACAAAAGGAAGGTATTGATTATAATGAAATATATTCTCCCGTAGTTAGGTACGATTCTATGCGGACAATACTGGGAATTGCAGCGGCGCTTAATATGGATATTTTCCAATTCGACGTAAAGACAGCGTTTTTGCATGGAGAGTTGGATGAAGACATTTTTATGGAACAGCCATATGGATTTCAGAAAGGTAATGTGTGTCATTTGCGAAAAGGATTGTATGGATTGAAGCAAGCGTCCCGTCAATGGAATAAGAGGATTGCTAAGTTTTTAGTTAGCTTCGGGTTCAAACAAGCAAAATCTGATACATGCGTTTTTGTTTACAACCAATTGAATTCAACAAGTTATCTCGCTCTTTATACCGACGATGGACTATTATGTGGAAATTACATAACTTTTATCCAAAACCTTTTGAGGGCTCTACATGATGAGTTTGAAATTACTTACAGACCAGCAGAATTTTTCGTTGGAATGCAGATAATGAAGAATGATAAGAAGTTAAAGTATTTCAACGGGATTACACAAACAAAATTTTAGAAAAATTGAATCATGACAATTGTCGCGCTGCACAGACGCCAGCAGAACCAGGTATACATTATTCAAAGCAACTAAACACCGTAAATGAAGGGAAGTACCCGTATCGTGAAGCCGTTGGATCATTAATGTATTTAATGGTGTGTACTCGACCCGACATCGCATTCATTGTGGGCGTACTAAGTAGATTTGTTGAGAACCCAACCGAGAGTCATTGGCAAGGTATTAAACGAATTTTTAGGTATCTACAAGGAACGCGCGACAGGGTTATACGGGTCATACGATTTTGGTTCTGAATGTACTCAACTAGAAATGTATTGTGACTCCGACTGGGCAGGAGATACCGAAACCAGGCGTAGTACGACAGGATGGATTGCCATTCTCAACAACGGTCCGATTTCGTGGAGCTCGCGCAAACAAACCGTAACTGCAACTTCAACAACAGAAGCTGAATTTTTGGCTCTGTGCGCTATGCTAAGCGAATGCAAAACTTCAACTCCTGTATATTGCGACAATCAACGAGCCATAACATTGGTTAAGCAGCCGGAGTCTTCAAAGCGTACAAAGCATATTGGCACTCAGTATTTCTATACATGTGACATGCAGAATGGGGTTCAATCGATGTACGATACGTAGAAACTGAGAAGCGGCTGGCTGACATTTTAACTAAGGCATTAGCAAAGACTAAATTTAATAATTTTGTTGAATTTCTGAAATTCATTGATTAATTTTATTTTTAAAAGGCGAGAGGGTGTTAAGTATATAGCGCTTTGTAAAATAAAATGTGTGGCAACAACATGTACTAAATTTATCTTTTGTAACATGTGTACGCTTGTTGGACTGTATATTTGACATAAACTGAATTTCCGTTTTCCGCTCTCTCTCTCGTTTTTTGCTGCGTTGAAGTCAACACGTAAAACTCTGTAACAAATCTGAATTTACTTAATAAATCATATTTCAATTAATTATTCTTATTCGAGTATAATTGCAACAGTATTGATTGACGTTGATGGTGCATATACGGAACATGCGAGTAACGAGATTATTATGTGAGTAACGATTCGGTACTTCTAGTCAGGGGTTGTATTCGTTACTCAGTAACGAATACATACGGTTTGCTACAGCTCTATTAGCCGTATATAAGTAAAAAATTACACTAACAAAATATACGCAAATATTCATACTCTCATCAGCAGTGTTGCCATTTTAGTCGTTTTCCGACTAGATTTAGCCGGTTACGATAGCCAACAGCCGGAGAAAATTCGGTTTAGCCGGCAGCCGATTTGTTAGCCGTTTTGCAAAAAAAAATTAGCCGGTTTTAGCCGATTTTGCTATTTGCTATTCGCCTTATTTTATTAAAATTCAAATATACAAGTTTTTATTTTTACAAATTTAGTGATCCAAAATCTATTAGAAATGGCTAGTCTTATCCCTGAGAAAACATTCATGTTGGGTTGTGTTATATAAAATTGAAAAATAATTTTTTCTAACCCGAAAAGTCTTCAGACAGTGAGCCGATTTCAATGTTTTTTTGTTTTAAGCGAGTGACCCAATTACATATAAACTAGGACGCGCCATTTTAGGTGATTAGAAAGTTACAAATTTTGCTGAAATTTTGCAGAATTTTCATAATTTTTACACAAAGTCTAAAATCTGGATGTAGTATATGGTTTTTGTTAAGTAATGAGCCACATATTCGTAAAAAATAATAAACATTAAACAAACTAAAGAAAAATAGGCGAAACTTGCTTCAATATTTGTTAAGAATGTCTCAAATTTAAGTGTGAAGTTTAGTGTTGCCAGAACTTGAGGCTAAATTGGCAAATAAAACCGGCTAAAATGTTTAAACTAAATTTCACATGATTTATTTAAATAAATCACCAGTAAAAAGACTATTTCTTGGAGAGAAGTTACAAATTCGAGTCGGAAAAAATTTTGCCAGCAAGAATTTGCAATTAGGAAAAACATATGATTGTGGTACATGGTTGGATTTTTTGTCGACGATAATTTGAATAAACAAGTTCGTTAAATTTAAAAATTTACAAACTGGAGCGATTTTAAAATGAAAAATCTAAGTTAATACTTGTTTACTTAATTAATTTAGTTAATTCCAATGATTTGAAAAGTACTTGGCAAAAAAAAAAACTATCTATTACTATCTGATATTTTGAGTGATAATTCTCGCTGTATTTTCGACGAACAAACCTATTGTCTTCCCTACAAGGCCTTTTCAGACAGACCGATTCCCAATACACTCAAATAGAAACCAATACACATTAAAAACGCTGTAAAAATGTACTTTCAATTTTAAGGCAGTAAAACAACGACCTTAAGGTAACATCAACCGAGGCCATATGTTGACAAGGGCTGCAAAATCACAGTTAGACAAAACAACTGGTCAGATTTGTCAGAAATCCCTTCAATTCTGATGTAAAATATGATGCCAAAAGACTGCATATCTCCCATTTAGATGACCGGTCATATGACCGGCAGATGTCTCGTAGGATTCCCAGAGAGTTTTGCTTTACATAGAAATTTGTGTTCTTTTATTTTCATTTTGACTCACTTCAGTGTTGGTTCCTTTAATTCAAGTTGGCATTCGGTTTTTGGAATTTAAATAAGTTCTCAGCAAAAAAGTTTGTTTAAAAAAATATATATGTATGTATGTACATAGTGCTTGAAAATATCAATTTTTCCCTTACCTTAAACCTTTGGGAGTGGGCAAAAATGATGTTTTGTAATTTAGGCAGAATTGAATATGCGCTATCTGGGAAGACAATATCTACATGTAATATTTGTTCTGTTTGTTGGCACTATATCCAAACACAAACGCATCTTAAGTGTCTTAACAGTGAAACAATTTCTTATTTTCTAAGTTTGCGAATAAAACTTCACACTTAAAATTAAGGCGTTTATAACAAACATTTTATGAAGAAAATCCCTTCTTCGCTTAAAATAAAAATAAGCGAAATCGGCCCAATTTCATACAACCCTGCCTGACATGAAAACTTTCTCCACGATAAGGCTAGTAGTCATTTCTAACAGATTTTGGGTCGCTTAGTCAAAAATGGAAACATATATACATATTTAAAATTTAAAAAAACAAGGCAAATAGCAAAATCGGCTAAAAACGGCTAATTTTTTTCTTCAAAACGGCTAACAAATCGGCTGCCGGCTAAATCGAAATTTCTCCGGCTGTTTGCTATCCCAACCGGCTAAATCTAGCCGGAAAACGGCTAAAATGGCAACACTGGTGAAGTTTTACGCGCAACACTTAGAAAATAAAAGAGCACAAATTTCGATGTGGAGCAAAACCCTCTGGTGAGACAATACCTGTGAAGAATTGCATCATGGTGGAAATATACTTTATTTTTGTTATCATTGTTATTTCCGATGGATAATTCTTGTCACAAATACATAGCTTCGTGCTTATATTTATGTATATATATATTTTAGCAGCACCACATCTTTATCAGAAAATTCCGAAAATCCAAAAATTGGTACTGTTACAAGTTGCAGGCCATCATTTTAACTCGACCTCCTTCCTCTACCATGGATAACGGTATATCTTTTAGAGGTTAAAAAATATTTTGCGTCAGCAATTTTTTGAATCTTTTCTCAGGTGTACAGGTGTATTCTGACAGATTGGAAACGCGCAACACTTTTAATATTTTCATCCAACTTCACTAACTTAATTTTTTGTTTACTAGTACAAGAATCAAAATTTTGTCTACTAGTGAATCTGGTGGCATGATTTTAGTTAAATGTCATAAACTTGTTAAAAGTTCGGCAACAACAACGAATGTTAATATAATAAACTACCTTTTGTGTTTGAATCATGGCGTTTTCTCTTCTCGAAATAATGTTGCTCTGTTTTCCTCAGCCCTTTCACAACTTTACGTGTTCATTTCTCAATATATTGCCCTCCGCCTAAGCAAAAGTGCCATACTTTTTGCTAATATTGTAATTTTGCGGGACAAAAAGCAACCCACTGCAAATGTTACAATATTTATAAGAAGGCAAAATTGTTTAATAGAAAAGAAAATGCCATAAGTTTGTAATTTATCTCTGTTTTTATATTTAAGTAATACAAACATGACTTCTGATGTAAAGCTAAGCTACGTATAACGACAGTTTCCTTTGTTAAACAAAAATAAAGTGGTGTACAGCTTAGCTAGGAATAATCTTTGTTATCCAAAAAAAAATTTAATGCATTTACTAGTCTTTCTAATTGTAATTTATGTATTAAAAAAAGTTAATTCTAGTTGAAACATTTTAGCCGTTTTTAGCCGTTTTTTTGTCCAAACTAGCCGGTCACCCCAAAAAGTTCTGGCAACACTGCTCATCACTATGCTTTACAACCAACACATCGTTTTGACGTAATTCTAGTTTCAGCAGTCGCCACAACACCACCTTGTTAAATACGCCTTGAATAAAACGGAACTAGCGTATTAAAGATAATAAAATATGACTTCCACTTCGATAAATATACATTAGGGTGCCCATCGAAAAATCTTTTTTTTTGCAATTTCAAGACCCTACCCCCTAGTTTCTTTCCTTTTATGAGAAATATTATTCCCAATTTTTATAAATCTTTTAAAAATCCCTTAGAGGTCCCGACTTGTCATTTTAGGTTAGAAAATACGGGATTTGTAGTTTTTGTATGACGATTTTTTATTCGATTTTAAAATTATGTGTAATAATCTATTGCCAGACTTGGATTGTTGGGAGTTCACATCGAGCGAATAAAAAAAAAAAATTGTCTTAATTTTTTTAATTTTTACCATCATTAATTTCCATATTATCAAAATATGTAGTACTTTCTAAAGCTAAATCTATTTTCAAATAAGGTGATACCTCATTTATTGCAATCGCATAAAAATGATCGAAGTTAGACAACTTTTCTTAAATACGCCCTTGAATTTATGTTGAGTACGTACCGCACTTTCAGATTTTTTGAGCAGTGTGGCTAAGGAGCTCATCAATATTTATTCAAAACTGATATATACAAACATTCTTTAGAAAAAAGTGGGTTTTCAAAATTTTAGGAAAATGGGGGTAGCACCGCCCACTTATATCATATATGTGTATATCAAAAACTACTTCACCGATCTCGACCAAATTTGATACGCTTAGGCTCCTTAGGCAAAATCTTGAACATTTTTGAAATCGGACAAAAACCACCCCTAAAATATAGATAGCTTTTGAGTTTTTTGAAATTACTGTTACGTTGATGGAGCCCGTGAACCTTAACCCCAAGGTCATTTATAGTTATTTATTTAACAGCAAAAACGTATTTTGGCAAAATTAATTTTTTTGTAGCACAGTATTCCAGTATTTTTATATTGTTCAAGTTAGTGACCATACGGTCAAGGTGCAGGGATGGGATTTTTAGGGATAGAAGCCGAGAGTTATGGCTTTAATTTAAGCCTAAGTGGAGGGTTCTGTCACCTTTTTTTTTCTGCTAGACCTTCTAAAATATTGCAAAAAACGCGATTTTCTCAAAATCTGGAGCTGATGGAAACTTTATACTTACGGATTCGTAATATCACAAAAAGGTCGATCAATAACAGCTTCAACATTTGCCGAAACAAAATCACTCTTGCCTTGTTTAATAGATTGTTATACATCATTTTAAATACCTAAAATCCTCTTTTCACATGTTTGATCTTTACAATTGAATGAAAAATAGTGATTCAAAAATTGATAAATCTACAAACCCATATTTTCTGACCGAAAATGACAAGTCGCGACCTCTAACTGATTTTTAAAAAATCTATAAAAATAAGGAAATTAGGGGGTAGGGTATTGAAATTTCAAACAAATATTATTTTGATAGGCACCCTAATATACATATCTAACAAGTAAAAAAGTATAAGTTCGGGCGAAACCGAATTTTATATACCCGGCGCCGGTATCAACAATCGTCGTTCCAACTTTCTTTAAACTACCTAAAAGTCTATAACATTCTTATTTATTGTTAAGAGATTGTTGTAAGTATTAACTTGGAGTAAATTAATCCTCAGTTACTGAAGTTACTGAAGTTTTCGTATATCCGAAAATTACCGTTATACCGGGAACCGGTGCAATTTTAGTCTGATTTGATTAATTTTCAACGAACTGCTTTTTCGTGCCAAGGTTATTAAATACACCAAGTTTGGTAAAAATTGATAAATCGGTTACCGAGATACATATTTCTGGTCGTAAGGGGGCGGCGCACTATGGGGATTTGTCGAAAAAAAGTCTGATTAGAATTTCTAATGATGTTTCTAAATTCTAGGAAACTGAATGACTTCAGCAGGGAAAAGAAGTCTGATGAGGAGATGTGGTGATCTCCGAAATAGTGCTATAACTTCTACCGCTTAGACTTTGTTGCTTTTTCAATTTTTCCTAATAAACAATCGTGGTACCAAGCTCAATAAAAATATTATGTTAACAAGCCACAATAACATTGACAAATTCAACTTTTTTATTATATTTCGACTAGGGATGTGAATTTTTCGGCTTTTTCTTTTTAATAATGCTAAAACATTGGATATTGATTTTTCCTTGCCTAGATCTATATTTAAGTCCGTTCTTGATTATCTTTATTGTTAATTTGTTGTGTAATAACTCTGTGAGACAAATGGTAGGGGTCAGTGATCGGGAAGGGTTCAAACTACCGGGGAAAGTTATATCGGTAAAAAGAAGTTATAGGTGTCCCGGCGTTTCGCTGGGTCACGTCTAGGAATCGAGATATATATATAACTATCATATAGGGGAAATTGTCACCTTTGGTGGTCTTTTTTTGACATAACTCGAGAACCACTTGTCCGATTTTGCTCAAACAAATTTAAAAAAAAATTAAAAATTACAATTCCTTTGATCTGTTCATATAACGTTTTTTCTATATAATCAACAGTTTTAAAAAAATTTAATATTTTAGGCAAAAAAATATTTTTTTTCCTCATACATTTATTTTTACCGGCAAAACTGTTGATTATATAGAAAAACGTTATATGAACAGATTAAAGGAATTGTAATTTTTAATTTTTTTAAATTTGTTTGAGCAAAATCGGACTAGTGGTTCTCGAGTTAGGTCAAAAAAAGACCACCAAAGGTGACAATTTCCCCTATATGATGGTTATATATACACCGCCCGAACAAAGTATTGGCACAGCAAATTTTTCATAATATATGCAGCAATTTTTATTCTAATATTTTTTTGTCAATTTCGTATAATAATATGGTTAATTCAACAACAAAAAACACAAAAATATAATTCCTAAGCTTTGTGCGATACTCGCGAAAATTCAGCAAATTTTCATCAAAATTTTCAACTTTTTAATCAGATTTTTGAGAATTTTTTTGAGTATGCAGTTTTGCAGCCCATTAAGTTCTAGTGAAAAAATGCAAATTAGGAGTTAGTCAAAAATCGCGTTGATTTTTGAGAATTTTTTTTGTTGAAGGTGTTTTGCATTTTTTCCATATAAAGTATTTTCGAAAAAAATTTCTTGTATGGAAGAGACTGCGTGGAAAAAAATCAACAATAAAATAAAATTAAAAAAAAATAATAAATTGATTGGGCTACAAATCTGCATACTCAAAAAAATTCTAAAAAATTTTCTTGAAAAGTTTAAAATTTTCATGAAAATTTGCTGAATTCTCGCGAGTTTTGCAAAGTTTAGGAATTATATTTTAATGTTTTTTGTTGTAGAATGAAACATATTTTTATACGAAATCAGTGCAAAAATATTAGAATGAAAATTGTTGCATATATTATGAAAAATTTGCTGTGCCAATACTTTGTTCGGGCGGTGTATATCTCGATTCCTAGACGTGACCCAGCGAAACGCCGGGACACGTATAACTTGTTTTTGACCGATATAACATTTGCCGTTGATTTCTTCCCATCCCGATTTTGACTGTCGCATAGTGTAATTTATAACTTCTATTTGGTATGTATTTGTGTATCTGTACCCAAATCTCTCTGTTATCTAGTCTGTAAGATATATGTACATCATAGACTGAAATAAACATAATAATAATAATTATACTAAGAAGCGAATTTTTATTTTAATCCGTCCATAATTCTATTTTTGCCCACATTTCATATGGAAGAAAAGCAATGTGCGTCTGTGGCTCCCAACGAGATACTGCTTGCAGAGCATTGTGTTGTGCTCCTTGACCGGGAGCAATTTCGTGTCGTCTGCAGGTGGTGTTCTGGTGACATCAGAAGGCATCCAGTCGCGGTCCGTACTGCGTTGTTTTGGATCGTCTGCAGCTTCATCCACTGCGTCCTACTAGTCCCCGGCGACCACACTAGTGCAGCGTAATTTAAAACCGGCCGGCCTATTGCCTTGTATGTTGCCAGCAACGATTCTTTGTCTTTGCCCCAAGTACTGCCGGCTAGCGACTTGAGGACCTTGTTGCGGCTCCTTGCAGTGAAGAAGCGTGAAAGTTCGGAGAGATACCCGTATACTTTCGATCACAAGTCATCAATTCCATTCCCAATCGCCATGGTCGAGCAATCGTCGGCGTAAGAGACAATCGAGACTCCCTCTGGTGGTTGAGGGAGCTTTGAAATGTAAAAGCAGTAGCAGGGAAAGGACACCACCCTAAGTATGCTCGATTTGTCTTTAAACATTACCGGCGAGTGTCGACCACTCAGATAATTCGCCGACCACCGTTTGAGCCTCTGTGCGAGAGAGGAAGCCTCTATATCTTCTAGTAGCGTGGAATGGCTGACAGTGTCAAAAGCCTTTGACAGGTCCAACGCTACTAGAATAGTTCTCTCACAGGGACGGTTACAGTTAAGGCCACGAGTTATCTGAGTGTTTATGGCGTTAAGTGCTGTTGTTGTACTGTGCACTTTACGGAAACCATGCTGATGCTTCGCTGGGGTCAGGTGGTTCGTGAAATACGGGAGCAGCAAGGCCTCTAGTGTCTTCGCTACCGGGGAAAGGAGCGTTATCGGTCGATACGAATCTCCTTTGTTGGCTGGTTTCCCCGGTTTGAGCAGTGGGACCACTCTCCCCATCTTCCAGATGTCTGGGATGATGAGTGGCCATTGAGAAATTGAGGACTTCCGATGGCCACCTGAAATTCACCGCAAGTGAAAGCAAGGGGGGCACAAGTTGTTGGCAGTTTGTGCAGCCTTCTGGTCACTCGACGCATGGCTTTGTCCACCGGGAGATGCAGTATGCACTGCCGGCTAAAATAGCTCGCGCATCGCAGCGGGTCCGACGAAGCATGATTGTCGAAAGAAATTTCGACCCTGTCGCCATGCTTCGTCCGATTGGACAGTGACCTCACAGTTGACCAAAGCTTACGCACACCACAGGTGAAGTTACATGTCTTCAGATGCTCTTCCCAATTCTTCCGCTTATGTACGTTTACTAGTTGCCGAATCTCCGCGATGAGATCCCTGATACGGGGATCTCCGGGATCGGCCTGACGAAGGCTATCACGCTCATCGGCTAGAAGAGCCGCTTCAGCAGGGAAATTTGAACGTGGGTCCGTTATGCATCCTGCCGGTAAGAAGCGAGCTGCAGCAGCGGTGACAGCCCTGCGGAACTTACGTTCACCAAGGTGGACGTCGGTTGGTGTGGGGAGCGCAGCGAAGGTGTTTTCAGTAAATTCCGCGAAGCCTTTCTAATCAGCTTTAGAAAAGTTTATATAGATCTGGTGTTCCGCGGTAGCAAAGTCGGTTGTAGAGCTGTCAAACTATCGACGATACTATCGATAGCATCGATAGTCTGGTCACTTGAAATAACTATCGATAGTTTTAGTACTATCGCCACTATCGCTTCATTGATAGCGTATTCTCTTTCCTAACGCTTTTGATATTTGCACGTATTGGTTCAAAGAGAACAAAAATTGGCAGCATTATTTCATGAACGAACGAATCAAAATCACTCAGGACGGTGTGCGAGAAAAAAGTATTTTTTTTGCAGTGACGTAATTTTTTCGTCGCCATGTGAATGAAACGGAATGAAACCATGTTAGCAATATTTCTCGATACTAAAATGCAATCGTGAGCCGTTAAAATAAACAACTTTATAAAAGCAACATAACGAAAAATAAATGGATTTAGAAAAACATTTGAAATGGGTCGATACTATCGATAGTATCGATGGACTTGACTATCGATAGTTTGACAGCTGTTGTTGTTGTTGTAGCGGCTACAACAACCCCGCCCAGCACGGTTGGTATCTCAGTCGTTGTCGTCAAGTTCCACTAACGGCAACCCTAGGAAGCGTGCAGCTTCTGTGGGGTTTGTCCACAGGGACAGGGCCGTTAGGGTTAACGGGTTTTCCGGGCATGCGAAGAGATGTTTCGAGTCATGTGGGGTCTCTCCGCATGCCGGACATTCATTCGGCACATCCTCATTCAATCTACTCAGGTAGGAGTTTAACCTGCTGCAGTAGCCGGAGCGAAGTTGTGCTAGTGTTGTGCGAGTCTCCCGAGGCAGATGAAGCTCCGTCTCGTCTGTGTCCGGGGGTGGTATGCCTAGAATCTACATAACTCGCGACTGACTCCATGTGAATGCCGTTCAGGGCCTGTCGGTAAGCTGTCGGGTCCAGAGGTTGCTTGATGAACCTCTGGACTTCGTCCGTCAGTTCATATAGATGCCTCCTGACGTGCCTAGGCGAGGGCTCCTCTGCAAGCAGCTGTCTGTTTGGGTGGCCATTTCTGTGGCTCCCGATCAGGAACTGCTTGCAGAGCATTATATTGTGCACCTTTACGGGGAGCATTTGCGCCTCGCCGTGAAGATGGTGTTCGGGCGACATCAGGAGGCATCCTGTCGCTGTCCTGAGTGCGGTGTTCTGTGCAGTCTGTAACTTCGTCCACTGCGTCCTACTAGTCCCCGGCGACCACACTGGCGCTGCGTAGTTCAAAACCGGCCGGCCTATTGCCTTGTATGTTGCCAGCAACGTTTCTTTGTCTTTGCCCCAAGTACTGCCGGCTAGCGACTTGAGGACCTTGTTGAGGCTCTGTACTTTATTGACAATAGCGGTTGCGTGCGCAGAGAAAGAGAGCAGGCTATCGAATGTTACTCCGAGTATATTGGGGTTATTCACCGTCGGAATTGGTGTCATCGACGTGAATCCCCAGCGGTAGCCTGACCTCCTTCGTCCAGGTTGTGAACAGGGTCGCGGAGGATTTCGTAGGGGAGAGGGCTGGACACATTGCAGTGAAAAAGCGAGAAAGTTCGGAGAGATACCCGTTTACTTTCGAACACAGGTCATCAACTCCATTCCCAGTCGCCATGATCGAGCAATCGTCGGCATAAGAGACAATCGAGACTCCCTCTGGTGGTTGAGGGAGCTTTGAAATGTAAAAGTTAAACAGTAGCGGGGAAAGGGCACCACCCTGTGGAACCCCCTGTTTTATTTTTCTCTGTTTGCTCGTTTTGTCTCTAAACATTACCGACGAATGTCGACACTCAGATAATTTTCCGACCACCGTTTGAGCCTCTGTGGGAGAGAGGAGGTCTCTATATCTTCTAGTAGCGTGGAATGGCAGACGGTGTCAAACGCCTTTGACAAGTCCAACACTACTACAATCGTTCTCTCACAGGGGCGGTTTCGGTTAAGGCCACGAGTTATCTGAGTGTTTATGGCGTTAAGTGCTGTTGTTGTACTGTGCACTTTACGGAAACCATGCTGATGCTTCGGTGGGGTCAAGTGGTTTATGAAGTACGGGAGTAGCAAGGCCTCGAGTGTCTTCGCTACCGGGGAAAGGAGTGTTATCGGACGATAAGAATCTCCTTTGTTGGCAGGTTTCCCCGGTTTGAGCAGTGGGACCACTCTCCCCATCTTCCAGATGTCTGGGATGATGAGAGTGGCCATAGAAAAGTTGAGGTCCTCGGTTAGGTACGCTACCCCCGCAGGAACCAAATTTTTCAGCATCAGCATGCATATTCCGTCGGAACCCATGGCTTTGGAGGCTTTCGCCTTCCCGATGGCCACCTGAACTTCACCGCAAGTGAAAGCAAGGGGGGCACAGGTTGTTGGCAGTTTGTGCAGCCTTCTGGTCACTCGACGCTTGGCTTTGTCCACCGGAGGATGCAGTATGAACTGCCGGCTAAAATAGCTCGCGCATCGCTCCGGGTCCGACGAAGCATGGTCGCCGAAGGAAATTTCGACTCTGTCGTCGTGCTTCGTCGGATTGGACCAAAGCTTGCTCACACCATAGGTGAAGTTACAGGTCTTCAGATGCTCCTCCCACTTCTTCCGCTTATGTACGTTTACTAGTTGCCGAATCTCCGCGTTGAGATCCCTGATACGGGGATCTCCGGGATCGGCCTGACGAAGGCTATCACGCTCATCGGCTAGAACAGCCGCTTCGGCAGGGAAATTTGGACGTGGGTCCGTTATACATCCTGCCGGTATGAAGCGAGCTGCAGCAGCAGTGACAGCCCTACGGAACTTACGTTCACCGAGATGGGCGTTGGTTGGTGTGGGGAGCGCTGTGAAGGTGTTTTCGGTAAACACCGCGTAACCTTTCCAATCAGCTTTAGAAAAGTTGATATAGGTCCGGTGTTTGGCGGAGGCAAAGTCAGTTGGTTTATCTATCGAGATGACTATGGGTAGGTGGTCTGATGCTAAAGTCAGCATAGGTCGACATGTTATGCTGTTTATCAGACCAGCGCTGACTATGGTGATGTCTGGCGAGCTACTGCAGTTACCCATAATACTGGTGGGTGCGTCGCCGTTCATGGTGCAGAATGTCGAATCGTCTATCTGCTCAGCCAAGTCTGATCCGCAGCTATCTATATACCATGCCGACACATGAAGACGGTTATCTCCTCAATCTTGCTCTGTAGCCCGTTGCAGTTAAATTGAAGGAGCTTCATGTGGTTCGGGAGACGTGTCGTGATGTGGGGTGTAAGTGATGTGTGTGTTCTTACCGCCGTTGGCTGTGTGCGCTGCTGTGATGGTTACCGCCCTGTGGTGGTGGCGGGAGGCGTCGCAATTGAGGTCTGCGACCGAGCAGCGCAACACGGGCCCTCGAAGTTCCCAGTCCAATCTCGCGTGGTACGCAGACCTGAGCATGCCCTAAAGTGGCACCAGCCAAGGCAGGTGTTGCACTTGACTCATGTCACATTACGGAATATCCTGGTCTGACATACCGTGCAGATTGTACGGGGAACCAGGAGTTGCTGGCGGCGGCGTGTGGGTGGTGGTGCGGTTGTGTGTGTTATGTAGTGTGTCGTGGCTGTGTATGGTCTGTGGTGTTATTATGTTGTTGTGTTGTGGAGACTGTGTGAGGCTGCTCGGGTGGACTGAGGTTAGCCGTGGAGGCTGCTCTGTTTGAGCAACAGGGGGCCACGTACGACGTGGTCCACTGTCGATGTGTCCGTAGTCCCGAGCAGACTCTGAGGTGACTCCACCCCTCGCAGGCATTACACATGACTGAGGTGGAGTTGTGGTGTAGCCGTCTCCGGCATACACAGCAGGTGTAGGTTTCTGGCCCTGGGTTTGACTCGATGCCAGCTCTGAGTAGAAGAATACGTAGTGAATGTAGCCCTATGGACGAAGAACTTCTGTGATACTTCGCCGACCTAAACGGGGTTAGATCGCCGAAACAACAGCCCTTGGTCGGGTAAAACCCGAGTCATTCCGGTACGTAGAACCGGCTGTCGTGGGAATTTGACAGCTCTAGTCGGTTGGTTTATCGATCGAGATGACTATGGGCAGATGGTCTGATGCCAAAGTCAGCATAGGTCGCCATGATACGCTGTTTATCAGACCAGCGCTGACTATTGTTATGTCTGGCGAGCTGCAGCAGCTGCCCATAATCATGGTGGGTGCGTCGTCGTTCATTGTGCAGAATGTCGAATCGTCTATCTGCTCCGCCAAGTCTGTTCCCCTACGATCGTTTGACAGGCTTGAGTGCCAAATATCGTGGTGCGCATTAAAGTCACCTACTACCATACGTTTTCCACCTCTGAGGAGGTCGATGTCAGCTTCAATAAGACGATACTGCACCACGATGCAGCGAAACAAAGGTGGCGCCTTCCGCGGACCGCTAGCCCCTCTTTCTCGATTTAACAGCATCCACCCTTTCGCTGACGTCACATTATTATTTTTTCGCACTAGTGATGAATATTAAATTTGCATTTTGTACCAATTTGCCGAAAAGTTGTACCTAAAAGTAGATATACGTACCTAAACAGTAAACATGTATTTTTAAGTGCATACATTTTTGGTAGTTGGTGGACTACATCTTCCTTTTGTACCATAAAAATGTTTCTACTTACATGAAACAATATTTTGCTACGTTCCAAATGTACCTAAAATGATGTGCTTGTAAGGAATGTACGTATAAATTTAAGAAGCTGAAGAGTAGGTACAATTCAACCTAGTTTTACATCACTATTCCGCACCACTGGTTCGTTTGTTCCTCTTCTTCTTCCAAATTGTTTTTTACACTCTCATTCTCAAAATAATGTGACGTCATACCCAGTTGCTCTCAGCTCGATTGGCGCAATCTTGTATTCAATCATTCTTGGCACGGTGTGGTGCATGATGAACGCTAAGCCACCACCATCATCACGCTCGCGATCTCGGCGGTGCACGTTGTACCCGGCACAATTCAACAATGTTGAATTCCTGTGCAACTTCGTCTCTTGGACCGCAGCTATCAATATACCATGCCTTCCCATGAAGACGGTTATCTCCTCGATATTGCTCTGAAGCACGTTACAGTTAAATTGAAGGAGCTTCATGTGGTTCGGGAGACGTGTAGTAATGCGGGGTGTGAGAGATGTGTGTGGCCTTGACGCCATTTGCTGTGTGCGCTGCTATGGTAGTTGCCGCCCCGTGGTGGTAGTGGGTGGCGTCGCAGTTGGGGCTTGCGACCGTGCAGCGCAACACGGGCCTCGAAATTCCTCGTCCAATCTCGCGTGGTGCGAAGACCTGAACATGCCCTAAAGTGGCACCAGCCAAGGCAGGTGTTGCACTTGACTGATGTCACATTACAGAATATCCTGGTGTGACATACCGTGCAGATTGTAGGAGGAACCATGAGTTGTTGGCGGCGGCTTGTGGGTGGTGGTGCGGTTGTGTATGTTCTGTGGTCTGTCGTGATTGTGGTGTGGTCTATTGTGTTGTTATGTTGTGGTGCTGTGGTGTTTGTGTGGAG
>NW_023458561.1:3928088-3971172 GCF_013731165.1 Rhagoletis pomonella | reverse complement strand
GCCCGAGTATATTTGGGAAATCCCTCAAGGTTTCGAGGATAATCGTAACAATATGTATATTATCCGGGTACCCGGGCAAATCGGATAATAAAAACCCCGGGATCTTTGTGTTAACGCAAACTCATCACAGCAAAACAGTGCAGCTGTCGTAGCCCTTATAGAGAATTTACACGAGGCGATTTTTCAGGCAACGTTTAGTTGAAAGCAACAATCGCCTGGTGTAAACGGCTTTTCAACTAATCGCTTTCAATGAATTTGGTCGGCTGCCTACTTTCCAAGGCGAATTAATATAAGGTGATAGCAGGAGTACAAAAACAAAAATTTACATGTATTTTGCATGGTGTAATAATAACAAGGTGTTGTCAGTAACTTAACCTCACTTTTTCGGCAGGTCTATTCCGGTCACGCATTTTAAGGTACTAGAAAAGGTACTAATTATTTACTACATTTAATACGTTGGTGCATACTATTTAAATTAAATGTAGAAAAATGTATAATTACAGGCTTATAAGCCTGAATATATGTTTGCATCGGCAGCTCCACACAGCTTGGACATATATTGTATCTTTAAAAAAGTAAAAGCCGTAAAATAAGGCAATTTCCTATAAGACTGTAAATGATTTTCTAAACAGATTAAAACACATAAATATCGATAATATAAGCGAATTCCTAAGTTAACCATGCAGCCACTCTATTCTAGTGTATCAGTAGTTGATTTGGCTCAATATTATGACAATGCAGCAAAAATTATTTAATATAAAAAAGCGCCTTTCCATACGATTTCTGGGTACGTTTTTTTCCATTGATAAATTGAAAATTATACAAATCCAGCAATTTTAAATATTAATATTGTTCTGAAAACACCAAGTTCTTTATAAATCGCGGTAAAACGAATTACTAAAATGGAGTATTTTAGATACTATTTCCCAACGAATAGTAGTATAAAAATTAAGATCGGCAGCACTGAAAATAAGCATGCCGATCTTGTAAAAAATCACACCAAACACGCCGCTACTGACAACACCTTGTTATTAGCTCTGATCCAGTACTCCACGAACTTACAGGATTTTAGACAAACTTGCAGGAAAAATGTTCCCGTACTCCGAAATCCTCCAAAATCATGTAAATGAGAGCGACTTTTGGAGAGTTGTGTAGAGAATGAAGTTGCAAGATTTTACCCGAACTTTTTCTTCTGGTAAAATCATGTCAAGCAATCACTGGTTGACGTTTTTACAGGAAAAATTGTCTTTTTGTGCCCGTACTTTTTGTTGTTACTCACTTTTTACTCTCACTTCAGAGTAATTTTGCTGTTTGACAGTTTTACAGGACTTTTCACGAAAAGTATTGGATCAGAGCTATTATTCCACCATGTGTATTTTGTTTTTGCTTTTGCGGCATAAACTGTCAAAATCTGTAAGTGTGTGTAGAAATTCAAACAAAATTTTTCAATTTGATATCAGAAGCCGTGCGGCGAAACACATACACAAAATCAGCTGAGCTAGTAACACCACCTTATATAAATTCGCCTTGCTACTTTCGTTCAACTTTATATTCAACTAATCGCCTGTGAAAGTTGAATCATGTAAATTCCCTACTATAGATATTTTCTGTCCACAGCAATTCGATATGTTGTTATTTGATATTAGAATCAGCATCAAAAATTACGGTTAAGGCGAATGGTTTCCAATATTAAAAACTAGTTTTTATAGTGCAGATAGAGCGTGTTAAATGAAATACCTCGATATGTATATCATACCCTAAAGCAGCTTTCCAAAGACAATTCCCGTAGCCATCGTAAATTTTGAATGATACTCTGTACTGATTCATCGGTTACTCCATTCACGCAGTACCCTAAGTTTAGAACTCGCAGCTCCGGAAGGTTTTTAGCTAGAACCTTGATGGCCTCCTCGCATACCTGTATATGACTCATATGAAGAATCAGCAATGTTACATTAAGTGTAGCTGCCACTCCATTTGTAAGACCGTCCGATTGTATACCATCACAACGTGATACATTCAAATGCTTCAAGTTCTTTAATTTGTTTAAAAGAGACGCTCCTTCATTTGAAATATTAACACAACCAGCAATATTAAGCTCTTGTAGCGAAGAGACACTTTTCACAATTACATCAAGACAACTATCGTTCACGCAGATTGTGTCCGATAGATCCAGTACCAATAAATTTGTTTGCGAAGTTAAAAGTAAATTGAGAGATATTGCATTTAATTGCCTACATTTCGCTAGTCCAAGACGATGCAAATGGAGTTCTCCCCTTTCCAGCTCACATAGAGCAGATAGAGCTGGGGCGCCGATCAATGTATTACTAAAGTTAAGGCAACGTATATGCTCGTGATGCAATGCTAATATGCGAATAATGAACTTAAAGGTCAATATAGATTCGCATGGTAATATATCACCTTCATTTGGATAAAATCGCCGTTGAATCGCGTTGTGATAAGCTATGTGGCAACCGGACAAATCTAAAGAGTATATGCTCTCCATCATTTCAGTCAAACGCATTAAAATTGCATCCGATATATACTGATTATCGCTCAGGGAAAGGTGATGTATATTTGCAAAGCTTAAGCCCGGTTCATTTTCTAAAAATGAACCTGACATAAAAAGCTGTGAACAGTGCGTTATTTTTAACGAAGTTATATTTGGTAATAGCCTCATGATTTCGCAGAACTGTTTGACTCCAATATCTACATTGTCAAATATTATTTCCTTAGCCGTACTCCCAATGTGGCTCATAGCCTGTTGCACTGGTCCGAACGAGATTTCCTCAAAGCAGAAGTTCCGAAAAGGCATTTCACTTTTAGCGTAGTCCTTTGCCGGCGTAAGCATGTCTGATAGACATAATTTAGAAAATCGAACTAAAACTCGTTTAGTGAACTCCGTATTAAATGTTGCTTCACGCCATCGTTGGCATGTTCTACCTGCTATTTGCATGTCTGCAGCACTCAAATATCGAAAAATATGAAGAATTATCTGTAATTAATAGAGAACTTGTTACAGCAGTGAATTCATTTGGGGGAAACTTTCCTTTACAGCCGATCGTTGTGTGCGGCGGGGGAGGGGCGTGGCACTTCGCACACCCCATTTACTCCCAAATGCCTAGGCCCCTATAGGTTTCTAGGGAGCCTTTACAAAAATGGGCAAAAATCACAATTTTTCCGTGTTCCGTGTTCCGTGTTGCCTGACAAGAGGGGCCAGGCTCCAGAGGCTTCTATTGGAAAAGTTCATTCTGCGTAGGCGGCGGAAAGGTGTTCTCCGCAAAAGGTGATCAGCCCCTCTTCTTCGGCAACACAGAAAGGAGAAATCTACTTAGTGAGGGTTATAATTCATAACTAAGTAGAATTCTCCTTTCTGTGTTGCTGAACACCTTTTGCAGAGAACAACTTTCTGCATAGGCGGCCTTCGGCCACACTTAGGGATTATAACCCTCACTACATAGAATTCTCCTTTCTGTGTTGCCAAAGAAGAGGGGCTGAACACATTTTGCAGAGAACACCTTTCTGCGTAGGGGGCCTTCGGCCGCACTTAGGGATTATAACCCTCACTACGTAAAGTCTCCTTTCTGTGCTGCCGAAGAAGGGGGGCTGAACACCATTTGCAGAGAACACCTTTCTGCGTAGGCGGCCTTTGGCCGCACTTAGGGATTATAACCCTCACTACTTGGAATTCTCCTTTCTCTTGTATTGTTTTGTACAGTACGGCAACACATCTTATGTGTCAGTTTGCAACCATGTGTTATTGCAAATATGGGTGCAATTTAATGTAGTTTACAAGTTAATAAAAGTTGAATTAAAGAGATTTATATACAAGATAAAATAAAATAAAAGTGTGTAAAATATTAGGTAGAGTATTATGTGCATTTATATTTATGAAAGTATGTGACAAAAACACTTTTTGATAAGAAAATCAAGTGGAATGGCTTAAGAAATTTTAACAGCAAGGAACTTATAAACAATCATATTGTTTATATTTTTCGGTATACATGTTTTAGAGGATACCTCCCTTAACATCCTGACCAAGTTTCGTTTGTTAATTCCACCAGGTATTCTTAAAACAAAAGGTGCGGCTGAATACTAAAGCCCACCCAAGTTTTTCAGACCCTCTTCCTCGGCAACACAGAAAGTAGAATTCTACTTAGTGAGGGTTATAATCCCTAAGCGTTGGCAATGGCCGCCTACGCCGAAAGGTGTTCTCCGCAAAAGGTGTTCAGCCCCTTTTCTTCGGCAACACAGAAATGAAAACTCTACTTAGTGAGTGTTATAATCCCTAAGCGCGGCCGAAGGCCGCCTACGCAGAAAGTTTTTTCTCTAAAAAAGGTGTTCAGCAATTTATGGATTGTCTTATTGTCTGGGTTATGCTTTACACCCTCTGCGCAGAAATATTGTGGATGGAATAGTCGGATGAGCATTGAAAAGTATATTTATACACATCTTTTATAAAATTTATTTAAAGGGAAAACTTGGGTATATAAATTTGAAACGCAAGGTACGGGGAATGCTCAGAAGAACCGTGCATTAATTTCTTTTAAAACGGTATATTAACATTTACAATCGCTTCACTAGTTTTTGACATATGTATTATGGTTTTTCAAAAAACCATTTCCATCTGACCTTCAATATCTCGCTTATTGTTAATTTCCGCAAGGAAATTTAAGTATGTTGTTGTTGTTGTTGTAGCGGCTACTAAGCCCCGCTCGGGGCGGTTCATCCATCAACGTTGTCGTCAATTTCAGCTAGGGGGAGGCCCAGGAAGTGTGCGACTTCCACAGGGGCTGTCCATAGGGACAGGGGCGTTAGCTGAGTGGGGTTCTCAGGGCATGTGAAGCGGTGCCGGGAGTCATGTGGCGACTCTCCACATGCCGGGCATTGGTTGGCACATTCTCGTTGATTCTACTCAAGTAGGAGTTGAGCCTGCTGCAATAGCCAGAGCGAAGTTGCGCTACTGTAGTGCGGGTCTCCCGAGACAGACAAAGTTCTGTCCCGTCCACGTCCGGTGGTTGTGTGCCTAGAACGGCATTCACAGGGCGGGAGTCTACATAACTTGAGACTGATTCCCTGTGAATGCCGTTCAGGGCCTGTCGATAGCTTGACGGGTCCAGAGGTTGTTTAATATACCTACTGCCGGCCAGCGACTTGAGGACATTGTTGCGGCTCTGTACTTTGTTGACAATTGCGGTTGTATGCGCCGAGAAGGAGAGCAGACTGTCGAAGGTAACTCCGAGGATTTTCGGGTTATGCACCGTCGGTATTGTTACGCCATCGACGTGAATATCCAGTTGCAGTCTGACCTCCTTCGTCCAGGTGATGAAAAGGGTTGCGGAGGATAGGGCAAAGCTCCTTGCATTGAAGAAGCGAGAAATTTCGGCGAGGTAACCGTTTACTTTCGAGCACAAGTCATCAATTCCATTCCCAGACGCCATGATCGAACAATCGTCAACATAGGAGACTATATTAACACCCTCTGGTGGCTGAGGAAGCTTTGAGATGCAATAATTAAACAGTAGCGGGGACAGGACACCACCCTGTGGTACCCCCTGTTTAATTTTACGTGGCTTGCTAGTTTTGTCTCTGAAAATTACTGACGAGTGTCGACCATTCAGGTAATTCGCCGACCACCGTTTGAGTCCCTGTGGGAGTGAGGAGGCGTCTATATCTTCTAGTAGCGTTGAATGACTGACAGTGTCGAACGCCTTGGACAGGTCCAACGCTACTAGAATAGTTCTCTCACAGGGGCGGTTTCGGTTTAGGCCACGAGTTATCTGAGTGTTTATGGCGTTAAGTGCTGTTGTTGTGCTATGCACTTTACGGAACCCATGTTGTTATCGGGCGATAAGACTCTCCTTTGTTGGCTGGTTTCCCCGGTTTGAGCAGTGGGACCACTCTTCCCATTTTCCAGATGTCTGGAATGACGAGAGTGGCCATAGACAGGTTGAGGACCTCCGTTAGGTACGCTACTCCCGCAGGACCCAAATTTTTCAGCATCAACATGGATATTCCGTTGGGTCCAATGGCTTTGGAGGCTTTCGCCTTCCCGATAGCTACCCTTACCTCACCGCTGGTAAAAACAAGAGGCGCACTAGGTTTTGGCATTTTGTGCAGCCTTCTGGTCACTCGACGTTTGGCTTTACCCACCGGAGGATGCAGAATGAACTGCCGGCTAAAATAGCTCGCGCATCTCTCCGGGTCCGACGAAGCGTGGTCACCAAAGTTTATCTCGACTCTGTCGTCACGCCTCGTCGGGTTGGACGACCTCACGGTTGACCAAAGCTTGCTCACACCAGAGGCGAAGTTGCAGTTCCTCAAATGCTCTTCCCATTTCTTCCGCTTATGTACGTTCACATGTTGCCGAATCTCCGAATTGAGATCCCTAATACGGGGATTTCCGGGATCGGCCTGACGAAGGTTGTCGCGCTCATCATCTAGAACAGCCGCTTCGGCAGGAAAGTTCGGACGTGGATCCTTAATACATCCTGCTGGGATGAAGCGAGCTGCAGCAGCGGTGACAACCCTGCGGAACTTACGTTCACCTACATGAACGTCGGTTGGTATGGGTAGTGCAGTGAAGGCGCCCTCAGTAACATCCGTGAAGCCTTTCCAATCAGCATTAGAAAAGTTGATATATGTCCGGTGTTCCGTGGAAGCAAAGTGGGTTAGTTTATCGATCGAGATGACTATGGGCAGATGGTCTGATGCCAAAGACAGCATAGGTCGCCATGATACGCTGTTTATCAGACCAGCGCTGACTATTGTTAGGTCTGGCGAGTTGCAGGAGCTGCCCATAATCCTATTGGGTGCGTCGTCGTTCATTGTGCAGAATGTCGAATCGTCTATCTGCTCAGCCAGATGTATTCCCCTACGATCATTTGACAGGCTTGAGCGCCAAAGTTTTCGCCTCTGAGTAGCGCACCTGTTTCAGGGTGATATCCTGCCGGGCAGCTCGTGACAGGGGGTATGTATACGTTAAATATTTCGAGGTCAACATCGCCTGACCGGATAGCAATACCCTGACATTCTAGGATGGTATCCCTGCGGTGGATGTCTGCTTCAATAAGACGATACTGCACGGTGTGGTGCGTCATGAACGCTAAACCTCCACCATTGTCTCGCTCGCGATGTCGACGGTGCACGTTGTATCCGGCGCAATTCAACAGGGTTGAATTGCCATGCAACTTCGTCTCTTGGACCGCAGCTATTAATATTCCATGCCTTCCCATAAAGACAGTTATCTCCTCGACCTTGCTCTGGAGTCCGTTACAGTTGAATTGTAGCACCTTTGTGTGCCTTGGGAGATGTTAAAGAGTTGTGTTGCCTGCCGGCCCCCTGCTGTACGTGCTGCAAAATGGGGTGCTGCCTTGTGGTGGTGGTTGGCGGCGTCGCGGGGGAGGGATGCGACGGGGCAGCACAGCAGGGGCCCACATAGTCAATCGTCCAATCTCGCGTTTTGCGAAGTCCTGAGCACGCCCTAAAGTGGCACCAGCCGAGGCAAGAGTTGCACTTGACTGATGTCACGTTACGGTATATACTGGACTGACAAACAGAGCAGATTGTCGGAGGGACTAGGAGTTGCTGGCGGCGGTGTGTGGGTGCTATTGTGTTTCTTTGTGTGTCTATTGTTGTGTTGTGTTGGGGTGTGGGTGTGTTGATTGTGTGCTGCCCTGCGGGTGGTGGTTTGCCGTGGAGGCGGTCCGGTTCGCACAGCATGGGGCCACGAACGACGTGGTCCATTGCCGGTGCGTACGTAGGCCCGAGCAGTTACGGAGGTGACTCCACCCGTCACAGGCATTGCACCCGACCGAGGTGGAGTTTGTATGCAGTCGTCTCTGGCATACGCAGCAGGTGTAGATTTCTGGCCCTGGGTTTGACTCTATGCCAGCCCTGAGCAGAAGGGTACGGAGAAGGTGTAGCCCTAGAATTGAGCAACGTTCGATGGATTTCGCCGACCCAAACGGGGTTAGATCGCCGAAACAACAGCCCTTGGTCGGGTAAAACCCGAGTCATTCCGGTGCGTAGAACCGGCTGTCGTGGGGACGAAATTTAAGTATCGTTATAATCAGTTCGGGATATGTTCCGAATAGTATCTGTTTGTTAGGGGGTGGTACAAAAAAATTCAGGCGGCGTGGCACCGCCCACCTTTATAGCTTCAAAGAGCAAAGACTAAGGAATTCAATGGTGTGCTTTTCTTTCTCCTCCGACTACCGGGCTCCTCAGGCGAGCGTCTTAAAAATGGGGGAAAAATCGTTGGTTTGGGGAAACTTTCCAATACAGGCGGTCATTAAAGGGGCGGTGGGCGAAGCGGGAGTGGCCGTAGCACCTCCCTCTTTTTGGAGAGGGCATGAACCGCCATTGACAAAACTGCAACTCCCGACCACCTAGGCCCCCTATGGGTCCTTAGGGACCCCTTAAAAAATGCCCAAAAATCACAATTTTTACTTGCGTCCACAGTAGGGGTATTCTGGAAGTCTTGCACGATGCACGAAATGCAAAAATACTATTCCAAATTTGGAAGAGTACGAGAGCACCCCGTCGCAAAGTGGTAGCATGTATAGGTAGCAAGCAGGGAAATTCTGTATCAAATACAATAACAAGAGACAGCGAAAAAAAATGAAGTGAGCGAGAGGAGAGGAATGAGAGGAATATGTAGCAATTCCAACAACTAAACAACTAGCACAGGGTCGCATTTATTTTGCTATGCTTTTTTGACGACGTTGAATATTGTATTTTGTTGTGTGTTTGCAAGTTATGCAAACCGTGCAATTCGTGCAACGGCTTTGCAAGATTTCGAGAATATCCCTAGTATTTTTGCGTAGAATTCCTTTCTGCGTAGGCGGCCTTCGGCCGAGCTTTAAGATTATAACCCTACCAAATAGAATTCTCCTTTTGGTGTGCACCAAATGGGGCTACCGCCCCAGTGATGTAGCCTTGGGTAACTAGTATTCCCTTTCTGTGTGGTAAACCTGGGGCTGCCGCCCCAGTGATGTAAAAATGTCTTGTATATAAAAATGTGTGGGAAATGTTTAGTAGCGCACGCATCGTTTTTGGGGTTGGGGGGCGGAGGGGCACTTAGGGATTATAACCCTCAGGCTGTAGAATTCTCCTTTCTGTGTTGCCAAAGAAGGGGCGCTGAACACCTTTTGCAGAGAACACCTTTCTGCGTAGGCGGGCTTCGGGCACTTAGGGATTATAACCCTCAGGCAGTAGAATTCTCCTTTCTGTTTTGCGAAGAAAAGGAGCTGAACACCTTTTGCAGAGAACACCTTTGTATATTTTTAATGCTTACTGGGTTATATCCTATCTTCTTTTGTCTCTCATTCTTTTGCATATTTTGGAGTTTGACAGCTGAACTCCGCCATTTAATATGCATATGCAACCAAAGTCAGACGCCTGAATTTGAAGGTGTTTTTATTTAATGAATTGTGATTAATTGGTTAATATTAAAGTGGTAAAGAATGTTATTGCTAATCGAGTAAAGTGTAAAGTGAAGAGGAATACAAAAATATATTGGTGAAGTAGCTGCTTTAAGGAGAATAGGAGTGATAAATGTACGCTAATTTCCGAATGTTAGAAAAAAGGGCATATTTCAAACCCAATTTGTAAATAAATTAGTGACCAAAAATTACAAAAGTGAGTGTTAAAATAATGTGTAGACCCTTGGCTACAAGTGTGTGGAATTATTTTTTGGATCGGGCCACCCCTTTGGACGGAATAGCCCGAAATAGTTTGGAGCGCTACTAAACCCCACCCAAATGTGTATATAAAAATGTCTTGTGCAAATGAACATTTAACATTTTTGTTGAAATATACCAAACAATACAACCCTGTTATGTACATATTGTGAACTAATACACAAAAGGTACTGAAATAAATCTCTTCTATATATTTATTATCCGATCAGTTCGTAATTTATTCAATTGTATGTTACCAGGCTGGTCTGATCTAAGTATTTTGTGCAAATAAAACTACGTTATTTCACTTTCTGGCCCAACGTTTCGCTAAAACATTTTTAGCTTCTTCAGGGGCAATTCCGTTTAATTAAATCTGTCACGAACCATAAAATACAAAAACACATTATAACCAAAGATAATAAATGGAAACATAAAAACATGTACATATATGGAACTAAAATGACAAGAAAAAACTACAGATTGAGCTTGAGGACAAACAATTTGACTCACACTATTTTAACATTAATACATACGAATTATTGAACACTATACCATCTTTTGTGGTAGCTTTGTCAATACTAAAAGTTAGTTTATAATCATATACATGAAATGTATGCGGCCGCAATGTTGTCTGTATCTTCCTTTCTGTTCATGGTCTTTTCTCTCCTTTGCATTATTCTGAGGCTCTCCAATGTATATCGGGTTGACTCTCTTTTTTCTTTGTCAATAACTTTTGCATTTGCGAAATCAGCTGTGTGTCCACTTGTTGTTATACGTTGTGCTAATGCTGTACTGCTTTTTTGTTTTCTGATATCAGCTTCATGTTCGCCTAATCGAACACCTAAAGGCCGCTTAGTTGTCCCAATATACACTTTCCCGCATTCTTCATTTTCCTTTCCTTTGCATTTAATTTCATACACTACATCGCTTTGTTGGTAGACATCTACTGGGCACTTTGTTTTTGTGTATATTGTCGAAAGGGTGTAATTGGATTTGTAGGCAAGTGCTGTGTTTTGTGGTTTGGTTATGCTGTGACCAAAGTTGTCGGTTAGGTTGGGAATATACGTTACACTGTAAAATTTCTTGGTGGTTTTTGTTGTGTCTATGTTCGGTGTTGTATTTGGATGAATGTTATTTTTCGTAACGGAATTGCCCCTGAAGAAGCTAAAAATGTTTTAGCGAAACGTTGGGCCAGAAAGTGAAATAACGTAGTTTTATTTGCACAAAATACTTAGATCAGACCAGCCCGGTAACATACAATTGAATAAATCTCTCTTCTTTCAACATCGTCAACGGCAAGTCACGTTTTTATTTAGTCTGTTCCTTTGAACTTCGGACTAAAAACTGTGGAACTGTCAAACTACAATTTTACTCTCTCAAATGAGAGTAAAAGGAGAACAGATGCAGAAGTGCATAGGAACGCAAAAAGCACTATTTCCTGTAAAAACGTCAGTCGGTTTGTTTACATGTCATTTGTACAACACTGATTTAGCTGAAATATCACTAAATAATTATTAATATCTATACATATTCAAACATTTCGTTGTTTACTTCCATTTTTTTTACAAATATAAGGTACTTTGCTTTCACCGCTGTTTGTTTTTGCTTGCACATGCAAATCAGCTGATCGTTTGACACTTTTCATGAACTTACAGGAAAAGAAACTCCGGACTAAATCCTGTAACTTCTGACTAGGAACAGTTGCTCAGTTACTCTCTCAAATGTGTTCCCACTTACAGGTTTTATGTCAATAGGAACGACTTCCTGTAAGTTCTGACTAAATCCTGTAAACCGGACTGCTATTGGAACAGACTAATTAATAGGTTATGGGCCCAGCCCCAACGAAAAAGTTTTAATTGCAGTTTTTTTTCATAAGTCGGTACTCGATAATAAAAGAAATAATTGTCCGGCGGCGTTTAGTCATTTTTGTGTTTTCATTAAATCGCCAGCATTTCAATGGCTACCAACTATTTGTTGAACGTACCAAAGTTGAAAGGGCGTGAAAACTACGGCGAATGGTGTTTCGCGGCAGAGAATTTTCTAGTCCTAGAAGGCATGAAGCATTGTGTCAAGCCAGAACCGGGAAGGACATTAGAAGCTGCAGATGACGAAAAAACCAAGACGAAATTGATTATGACAATAGATCCGTCATTGTTCGTGCATGTTAAAGAGGTTAGTTCATCAAGAGAACTTTGGGAAAAGCTGAGAAATTTATTTGATGACAGCGGATTTTCTAGAAAAATCAGTTTACTTCGTCTTTCAAGATCGATACGGCTGGAAAATTGTAGTTCGATGACATCATACATAACTCAAATAATTGATACTGCACAGAAAAAAGTGCAGGTGTTATGTTCGGGAGACGTAATAATTACAACTAACACTAATGAATGCGATTACGAAATAACTGTTGAGAACGTGCTTTGTGTTCCAAGCCTGACAACAAATCTGCTGTCTGTGAGCCAACTTATAAAGAAAGGTAACAGTGTAAAATTTACCAACAGGGGTTGCTATGTTTATAACCAAAAGCATGATCTGGTAGCAACAGCCGCACTAGTTAATGGGGTATATAAGGTAAACACAGCAAAGCAGGAAAGTCTAGATGCAACAGTTGTTTCGGGAGAAACATGGCATCGAAGGCTAGGTCACATTAATAAAGATTACTTCAATCAGATGAAGAATGCAGTAAATGGCATGGTATTAAACGAAAATGTAGACATAAGCAAGTCGTCGTGTGCTGTTTGCTGTGAAGGTAAACAGTGTCGCCTACCATTCAAGAGTAATGGACACAGGAGTAGTGCTTTATTAGAAATCGTACACACAGATGTTTGTGGGCCTATGGAGAACGTTTCCATAGGAGGTGCGAAGTACTTCTTGCTGTTTGTGGACGATCACAGTCGAATGGCTTTCATTTATTTTATGAAGCAGAAAAATGAGGCACTGCGGTACTTCAAAGAGTTTAAGGCACGTGTAGAGAATCAGACAAAAAGGTCTATCAAAGTTTTAAGAAGTGACAACGGACTTGAATATTGCAATCTCGCCTTTGATGACTACTTAAAAAGCGAAGGTATAATTCACCAGAAAACCACGCCTTATACTCCACAACAAAACGGAGTAAGTGAAAGATTTAATAGCACAACAGTCGAAAAGGCAAGATATCTACTTTTTGACGCCAATTTAGGCAAGCGTTTTTGGGCTGAAGCTACAAATACGGCGGTATATCTGCTGAATCGTACTGTGACAGCGGTGCTTGGACTGGCTCTAAACCAGATATTGCTCACATTCGAATTTTCGGTAGCGCAGTAATGGTTCACATACCAAAAGAAAAGCGAAGCAAATGGGATAAAAAATCCGAAAAATGCATTCTAGTGGGTTATCCAGAAGACACAAAGGGATATCGAGTGTATAACCAAAAAAGCAGGACTGTTTTCACTAGTCGGGACGTGATCGTAGTGGAGCCAGAACCCAAATCAGAACATGCAGTTCAAGTGGAAGATAGAACCGAAAGCATGAATTCAGTGGGGGACGTCACCAAAGCCAAAAGCTTAGTACAAGAAGAATTAATTTCTGATCAAGACTTCTCGAAATCGGAATGTTTGCCAAATGATGAATTGTACGATATTAGCTACGCTGAAGATTTTCATGGTTTTTCAAATTTCTGTATTCATAACGACACCTATGATGGCGCTGCTGAATTGACACTTCAAGAGGCATTGACTGGAAGCGAGAGAGACAAGTGGAAGACAGCAATGAAAGACGAGTTACAATGTTTCGAGGACAACGAAGCGTGGGAGTTAGTTGATACTCCACAGAATGGTAAGATAATAAAATGCAAATGGGTCCTAAGAAAAAAATATGATGCTGATAACAAAGTATGTTTTCGCGCTCGCTTAGTTGCCAAAGGGTATTCCCAAGAGGAGGGTGTAGATTTTAAAGAAACCTTTTCTCCAGTTGTTAGACATACTTAAGAATGTTATTTGCGTTGTCAGTTCAGCTTGGGCTTCAAACGAATCATCTAGATGTAACAACTGCCTTTTTGAACGGAGATCTTGAGGAAACTATTTACATGTCGATACCAGAAATGTTTCCTGATGTAGGCCAAACTAGCAAAGTATTGAAATTAAGTAAGGCAATCTATGGCCTCAAACAATCCTCAAGAGCCTGGTACAAAAAGGTAGATGAGTGTTTACTGGCAATTGGATTTCAAAGATCTAAATTAGAGCCTTGCATGTATACAAAAGTAAAAGATCAATCCAAAACTATTGTTACGCTTTACGTAGATGATTTCTTTATTTTTTCAAACGATAATATTGAAACTAGATTTTTAAAAGAGTTGCTACCCAGTAAATTTAAAATCAAAGATTTGGACGAAATCAAAAAATGTCTTGGTATGAATGTAATTACAAACAAAGTTGAAAAAACAATATTCTTATGTCAAAATAACTATGTTGATCAACTATTGCAAAAATTTAACATGAACGATTGTAAAACTGTAGATACACCAATGGAGAGTAAGTTATCTATTATTCGCGAAAACATTTGCGAAATCAACTTTCCGTATCAACAGTTAATAGGAAGTCTTATGTATTTAGCTGTCTTGACCAGACCAGATATTGCATACGCTGTAGGTTTTCTTAGCCAATTTAATCAATGTTTTACAAAAGAGCATTGCGCATAGGCGAAACGAATTCTAAAATATTTAAAGAGAACCAAAAATTATGGCATAAAGTATACAGCGAATGAAAGTTCAGAAATAGAAGGGTTCGTTGACGCCGACTGGGCTAACAATACTGCAGATAGAAGATCCTACACTGGCATGTGTTTCAAGTTGTCCGGAGGTGTAATTTGTTGGGAGTCTAAGAAGCAGACAACTGTGGCTTTATCAAGCTGTGAGGCTGAATATATGGCTATCTCGGACGCTTGCAAAGAAGCTAAATATTTAAGGAACTTACAATTTGAAGTCACACAAAGAATGTATAGCATTAACTTATTTAATGATAATCAGAGCGCACAGAAGCTGACGGCAAATCCTATACTTCATAAAAGAAGTAAACATATTCCGATATCACTTCAGTCGAAAATGTGTAAACAGAAAGATAGTTAACATTATGTATTTGCCTACAGCCGACATGCCTGCTGATCTATTGACAAAGGGCTTGTGCACTATAAAACATTATAATTTACTAAATAAGCTGGGAGTTCAACACATAGAAACGTTGTAAACTTTATCGATTGTTTGCTATAGTGGGGGTGTTGAAATATACCAAACAATACAACCCTGTTATGTACATATTTTGAACTAATACACAAAAGGAACTGAAATAAATCTCTCTTCTTTCAACATCGTCAACGGCAAGTCACGTTTTTATTAATAATTTTTCTAGCGAAAAAACGCTAATGAAAATTGTGATTTTTGTCCATTTTTCTAAGGGGTCCCTAGGTAACCATAGGGGGTAATTCTCTAATATAGGGTAACGACCGCTAAAAAAGGTCCGGAAAAGTCGGGACGCGTTTCGGTCCCCCTATTAACAATCCGGAGGGGGAGGGCTAATATAATTAACCATTTAAAAGTTATAAACAAAAAACTTTTGTTAAATTTCGTTGTTTTCTATGAGCAATTACCACGTCAAAAATGCACTAAATCACCAGTTTCCACTTTTAAAACACTACTAGAACGTCTCCGTGTTTTATGCAAACAAAATCATTTATTCACTTTTATTTTATATACTAGCCTGAACCCGCGGCCCTGCTCGCGTGGTAGCAGAATATGGTAGGACAGTTTAATAGCTTGTTTGTTATAGAATGAAATGCAATAATAACCTTGGTAGACATGACTGCATACCAAATCTCAAGTTCATGCGACTTATGCTTCCGAAGTAATAGCATAAAAATTCCATGCCTATGGGATGTGCCACGCCCCCTTCTTTAAACTCATTTATATATACCTTGCTATAAGCACCTACCATAGACATGTCTTCGTACCAAATTACAAGATGTTTTGGCTTATGATTCCGAAGTTATAGCTGATTAAAAATTTTCCGGCCTATGGGAGGTGCCACTCCCCTTGCAAAATTGACTATATAGCTTCAAATAAAACCATACCTATAGCCTTCCCAGGGTAAAAACAAATAAGTGTGCAAAGTTTCGTGCGATTCCGTGTCGCGGTTCAAAAGTTATAAGGTAATAAACAAACCGACATTCACATTTATATATATAGAAGATTTCAGAGTAAACAAACTTTGCGCCTGCCAAAATTATTATAACCTCAAATCGCTGGTATTGCCAATTTATTTCACATTTCATTTGCGCTATTACCCTCGATTACACTATACACTTCTCCCTCTTTTTTTACTTCAACCTAAATAAAATATTCTAACCAAAATATAATAGCAAATTTCGTTATACCATGGCAACGCTACTTTCATGGTTTAGTTATTTCAACAGAAATTAAAAGTAAGCGTCATGGAGTGCCACAAGTTTGATTTTACCATTACAACCTTTCATTATTTATCGAAATATTTATTTTTATGGAAAAAGGTCCGCAGGCGAATATTTTTAATAAAAAATCGCTCGATTTTTTATTAAAAATTTTCATTATTTATCGTATTGACTTTTATGGAAAACCCGCCGCTGGCGAAAATTTTTAATAAAAAAAGCGCGATTTTTTATTAAAAATTTTCATTATTTATCGAAGTATTGATTTTTATGGAAAAAGCGCCGCAGGCGAAAATTGTTAATAAAAAAACGCGCGATTTTTTATTAAAAATTTTCATTATTTATATATAATATATCAAATGAAATAAGATTTATTTATTTATTTATTTAAACTACGTATCATACAAATAAATTTATACAATATGGAATGGTGCCGAGTAACAAGACTATTAGCACCGATTTAATTTAAAACATAGTGAGGAAGTATAGAGATTATTCTAATTAGTTTGATTTATTAGACTTATATGTATTTAGATGTCTTCAAGGACGCCTTTTTGCAACAGCGCTCTACGTATTTCAGAATATGTTTCGGCTTTACTACAGTCCAATAATTCATGCAACGGTTTAACAGAACGAGTCTCTGGGCATTCTTTAAAAATATGTTCCACGGTGAGGTCAGAGCGGAATGTGCTACATTGGGATACCTGCTCCCTTTTTTTTTAGATTTTTAGTTGTAAACCGAGTTACACCAACTCTGATACGTGCAATCGCGATACACTGTTGTCGGGAGTAAACATGATTGTATTTAGGTCGTGTTATTGTTTTGTTGCATTTAGTAAAAAAGTGGTTGGACAAGTTCCATTTCTCCTTATAATTCTCCATTTTAGTACCTTTGAAACAAGCTAAAGGTAATGTATATAAGGGTGGAACTTCAGCAACTAGCGGTAGTGTTAGTGCCTCCTTAGCTAGACGGTCAGCGTACTCGTTTCCAGAGATTCCACAGTGTCCAGGTACCCACAATATGCTGATTGTTTTACGAATTTTGAGCCCATTGAATACAAATTTAAAGTTGTTTGCTTCGGTGTTACGTAAAGATTGGATGACGCTGAGGCTGTCTGAGCATATGAGGGCTTTATTATTTTCAAGACTTGCCATTCTAACTGCGGAACGTAGAGCACACAGCTCGCTATGAAATATGCCAGCATGTGTTGGAAGTAGCGCCTGTTCCTCAATTTCAAAGTTAGTGCCACTTGTTTGTTTAACGACAGCGTAAGTTGAAACTCCTTCAGAAAAGGATCCGTCCGTATAATAAATTGTGTCAGGGGCAAATTGATGAACTTTTTCCGCAAACAGGGATCTATATATATCAGGATTCACGTCGTTCCTCGTTTTTTCGGTTAAGCTGAGGTCAAGCGTTACATAAGTGTGTCCTTGCAGTAATTCATCGCACAGAGGAGTGATGATTGGTAAGCCACTTGATTTCATAAATTGGACGATGTTGAAAACTGCGGATCTGTTACTACTTTTTGGTGGAATACCGAGGCGTCTTGAACGAGGGAGGATAGTGCTGCTTTGTTGGATGAATAAGTATTAGCACCTAGATTTACTGCTCGTTTGTGTAGTATTGATACAAAGTCACTATACTTCGCTTCATTTCTTAGTGCTTCAATCGGAGTGGTTTTAAGAAGACCCGAGGCTGTGCGAAAGCAATTATTCATAGCGACATTTACTTTTTTGATATTGGCAGATGATGTCCATCCATATAGGGTAATACAATGTTGCACCGTTCCCATTACTAGGCTTTTACAAATATTTAGTGCCGTTTCCATGTGCGGACCCTTATTTCTTGAGCAGGCGACCTTCAGAAAATTATTGATGTTTTTTAATTTTGAAACTACTTGGGTTATATGCTCATTCCACAGCAGTGACTTTGTGAAAATAATACCAAGAATCCTCATCCTATTTTTTATTGGTACATTCGATTGTCGCATTCTAATGTATCGCGCGTCACAGCCGTGCTTACGACAGACGTGCAGAATTTCAGCTTTGTGTGCAGGAATGATAGCTCCTGTTTTGCTTGCCCACCTTGCCATGCGTTGATCTACTGATTTTAATGCTTGTTCAACTTGGATTGGTTTCCCGGATGCTAGTACGAAAACATTGTCGGCATAAAATGAGATGAAATCAACTCCCTCTAGGCTTCTCAAGGCTCGAATTAAGGTGTTGGCATAGGCAACGTATAGTACGACAGATAATGATGAACCTTGCGGTATCCCGTTATCCAATTTATAGAATAATCACGACTGCTTCGCTTAACTGGTTTATTCGGAATGAATCTTTGTAACAACGAGTAACAAGCGCTGCCACTTGCTTTGGATATATCCTTTTGTAACTAGCGCTGCCAGATTATTGGCATATTTACAGTGTATTCTACTACTTACATTCTACTACAGCTCGGCCAACCTGACCGGAATGATCGACCTCGATCATGTATTACGAAATACAAATAAAGATATTTACAAGGTTTTAGTTTTTCTTAAATAAATTTCTTACAGACCACTATATCTACAGTAAGTGCTGCCTTCAGCTTTGAAACCGTTCATTGTCTTCGCCATTCCTTCTCTTCCAGAGTTTAATATTGCACGCTTCGATAACGCTTTTATACGGTATTTGCGTGATCTGACCATTTTCTATATCCCTTACTACGTACCGGTCGTTGGGGAGTTTCTTATGTATTTCGTATGGGCCCTTGAATTTGGGTAAAAGCTTCTTATTACGGCCAATTGTTGTGTCCACGTTTTTGATTACTACGAAATCGCCTTCCTCAAACGTTCTCACTCCAGCACCCTTCTGTTCACTTCGGCTCAAGTTATAGTCTTGCACTTTTTTTATTTTATCTCCTGCCCGCCTACGTATTGCATCTAAATCCCTCCCCCCTGGGCCTGAAATGTACTCTTCTAGGTACTCTGTCAATTTATCCACTATTTCTCCGCGTTGGTTGACACCAAACAAAGCTTTACTCGGTGTTATTCCGATTGATCTATTCACCGAGTTGTTTAGTGCGAATTCTATTTTAGTAAGTTGTTTTACCCAGTCCCCGTGAGAGACTGGGTCACTTAGTTTTGCCAACATACCTACTAAACTTCGGTTTACTCTCTCTACTTGCCCGTTGGCTTGTGGGGAGTGCACTGCCACTTTTATTTGGGTTATGTTCTTATCTTTTATATACTCTTCAAATTCCTTTGACGTAAAACAGCTGCCCCTATCAGTTATGCATCTTTGAGGCCGGCTATAATATTCGAAATATTTGCTCAATGCTGATGTTACTTCCTTAGTGGAGGTCGTTAAGACCGGGTACAATTTTACATATTTCGTAAAAGCATCTATTATGACTAAAATGTGTTTTCGCTTCGATTGCAATGACGGAAGTGGGCCTAAATGATCTAAATGGATTGTGTGGAAAGGTTTAGGGTCCTTAGGGATGTTATGCAATTGTCGGGCGTTCGGGTTATTAGGGGCGGAATACATAATGCACTTTACACAATTTTGCTTAAGGTTGTCGATTTTGCTTTTCATGTTGGGGAACCAATAGTTCGCCTTGATTTTCTGGTAGCACTTTTCTACTCCTTGGTGACCTAATTGCTCGTGGGTGGTTCGTATTATTTCAGTTTCAAGTTCTTTGGGGACGTATAGCTGTAGAATGTCGCCGTCTTTTTTAAACACCACCCCATTTTCCATAACAAAATCTTTCATATTCTCATTTTCTAGTTTGTTCTTTAGGTTAATTATATCTTCGTCTCTGGATTGCATAACTTGCAATTGGTAGTCTAAGTCTTCACTGTCGATTATAGCAATTACATTTTCACAATCAAATTCGTTCCTACTGAGTGCGTCTACGTGCGGCATTTTAGTGCCTGCTCTATGCAATATTGAATAGTTGTAGTTTTCTAACTCTAAGGCCCATCTAGCTATTCGGCTGTTCACAAGTTTTTTATTAAGTGTCATTGTCAATGAGTTGCAATCAGTTAGTATTTTAAACTTAATCCCTTCTAAGTACACTCGAAATCTTCTTAGTGCGTAAATAATGGCTAGCGTTTCCAATTCGAAGCTGTGGTATCTACTCTCGGCATCGGAAGTTCTTTTCGAAAAAAATGCTATGGGATGAAGGTGGCCATAGTCTTGTTTCTGTAACAATATAGCGCCGAAGCCGTGTGCACTAGCATCACAGTGCAGCTCCGTCTCTTTCTTGTGGTTATATATTGCCAGCACTGGGCTCGATACTAATTTTTCCTTGAGGGTTCGAAAAGCATTGTTGCATTCTTCATTAAATTCAAAACGTTTGTTTTTCTTAAGAAGGTCATATAATGGTCGGGCGTGTACTGAAAAGGATTGAACAAATTTTCTAAAATAGGAACAAAGTCCAATGAAAGCCTGAAGTTCCCATTGATTCTTTGGAGTCGGATAATTCGTTACCGCTTTAATGTGGGATTCGGAAGGGCGTATACCGTGTTCTGACACCGTATAACCTAAATATTCAATATCACTATATGCGAATTTGCATTTGCTGAGTTTCATCTGGAGGCCATGTTCGGATAGTTTCTCTAATACTTTCTTAACTAAATCGTAGTGGGTATCTATTGTCCTACTACCAATGATGATGTCATCCATATATACTATTATTTCACCCTTCTCAATAAATTCTTTCAAAATTTTTGTTATGAATCTTTGGAAAATGGCTGGGCCATTTTTGAGTCCAAATGGCATTCTTATGAACTCATATTGTCCGTTTGGGACTACAAACGATGTATACTTAATCGAGTTTTCCTCCATTTTAATTTGAAAGAAACCTGACTTCAGATCTAGAAGGGTAAATATTTTATTACCCCCAAGATATTCCAAACAGTCTTCTATCAATGGAAGTGGGTAATTATCTGTCACAATCGATTTATTTAAGTTTCTATAATCGATGCACATTCTGGTTTCACCTGATTTTTTCTTCGTAAGGACGATTGGCGATGCATAAGGCGAGTCACTAGGTCGGATAATCTTTTTCTTAAGCAAGTCGTCTATAATTCGATTAACTTCAATTTTCTCGGCAAACGATAAACGCCTTGGTGAACAGAAGGTCGGAGTGTTTGACGTAAGTAAGATCTTAGCTTCGTAGTCAATATTCGGAAGTTCTTCAATCTGTTTTCGTACATAAGTGTTTTTTATCATAGGACGGAAGTTGTTTGACCAAGCTGAAGGTATCTGAGGGTTTACATCAATCTCATCATTTTCACTAATTTCAATATTAAAAACTTCTTTAAGTTCCGGGATTACACTGGCTGTACTTAAGATTGGAGTGGCTTTACTGGACTTACGTTTACTGTCACTATCATCAACGGAAATAAGCGGAAATTCGTTTTCTAATTTATATGTAGTATGTTTATTTGAGTAAAGAAATTCATTGTTGACGTACAGACGTATGGAAAAAGTATTTAAGAAGTCTCTTCCTAACAACAATGGAAAAGGTATTTCGTTATCGGTGAGTACGTAGACTCTTAACGGTTTAACAATGTTTTTAAATTTAATAAGTACAAATACGCTCCCTTCCGGATTCACTTTAACTCTTCCGATCCCACTAAATACACGCACACTTCTACTGTATTTTACTGTAACTGGGATGCACGACTGCCGGATGAAACTACAAGGGCTACCGGTATCAAGCAAAGAAAAAAAATGGACAAAATCAAGAAGACAATCACGGTTTCCACTGAAAGAAACACTTACCCTTTCCTTAAAGTGTACAGAACTAAAGTCGCCGTCGTCGTCCAATGCTGCTACAGTCTTGACGGGGCAGTTCCTATACTGGTGCTCCTTCGCTCCACACTTAAAACAAGACCCGGGTGCTCGTCTTTTCTCTGCGCAGTCCTTGGAGTAGTGCCCATAGCGCGAACAGTTGTAGCATCTAACTGCTGACATGTCGCCAATGGAGTTTGGTGCGCTCACTTTCTTCTCGGTTGATGCCCGGAGCCTTTCGTATTGTGGTATGAGCTTTTTGAATTTGTCAATTGTCGTCACTCCGCTAAAAATCAGTGCTTTGGCCGACTTGTCTTTTAGCCCGTCGATGATGAACTCCACCTGTTCGTATTCTTCGATTGGTGCTGACTGTGCAAGCTCTTGCATGCTCAGAACGTAATGCGTTAGGGTTTCGGATTTTTCCCAAACGCGCGTTTCCAATTGACGGAAGATGTCTTTGACACTTAGCGGCCTTTTGAATTCATCGATAAGTTGCTGTCTAAGTTTATTCCACCCGTCAATGTTGCCTATGCGTAACAATATCTGGGCGCTGCCAGTGAGCAATCGTCGCGCGATTAAAAATTTTGCCTCCTCATCGTACCCGTAAGCTTTTGCGCTGTCCTCGAACTCGCTGATCCACTTGACGATATCGCCCTTATCGTCCCCATTGAATGTACGGAAGGTTTTCTCTATTTCAGAGAAGTTGATCGGGATGCTGCGGCAGGCTTTACCTGCTTCTAACTTGTTGATTTCAGCTTTTAGCTGCAAGATGCGTAACTGTTTCTCTAGTAGTAATTCGATTGCCGTTAAATCGGAAGTACGGTTCTCGCTGATTGCGGCGTCTGCGTCGGCATTCTCAGCTGCTGCCGCGGTTACTGTTACCGCGTTTTCGTGTCGCTTTGGTGTCGCTGACGCCGTATTTTGGCGCCCATCGAGCACTTCGTGCTGATTTCCAGCTTCCACCGCCATATTGGCCACGCTTTTGGTTGTCCTTGCACCTGCACCAGTTTCTGCATCGATCGCCACTATTGCTGCATCGCTTTTGCGCGTGTCACTTACGCCGCCATTTTGATCGCCTGAAGCGCCTACGGTGGACGATAGCAGGCTGCGTAATTGGCATAATGTAGCCGTGGGCGGAAAGTGCACGCCCATGTCTTCCAGTGCTGCGGCGATTTGCCTTCTTTGCGAGGTTTCACTCATCGTTTTTCAATCACGTGGGTTTGCGTTGGGTTTTTTTTTCCGCACCTGAGCTATAGAATAATCACGACTGCTTCGCTTAACTGGTTTATTCGGAATGAATCTTTGTAACAACGAGTAACAAGCGCTGCCACTTGCTTTGGATATATCCTTTTGTAACTAGCGCTGCCAGATTATTGGCATATTTACAGTGTATTCTACTACTTACATTCTACTACAAATTTGCATTTGTCCGAAAAATAGCCATCGACACGTACTGTTACCGTACGGTTAACAAGGAAGGACCATATCAGTTTTAACATCCAGGTTGGAACGTTCCATATGCGTAACTCCTCGGTAACATAAGTAAGCACGACTCGATCGAATGCCCTTTCCAGGTCTTCAGATAAAATCAGACAATGGTTTCTACCTTCTAGACGTTCTTTGATTTTTGATTCTAGGCTATGACAGAGGGTGTGAACACCGTACTCTGGTACAAATGCATGCTGCTCTGGAAAAATGTGGCCCTTGCCGTATTGCCAAAGTCTTTTAGCGAGTACTTTCTCCAGTACTTTGGATAGCACAGTAATTAAGGATATAGGGCGATGTCCTTCGAGCTTGTTTGGAGCTTTGTGCGGCTTAGAAATAGGTACAAGGATAGCATGTTTCCACTCATAGGGATAGGTGCCTATGCGAAGGATATTGTTATAAAGTTGACATAGTCTCATTTTAAGGTCAATGGGCGAATGTTTTATCATTGTATACGTGATTTTGTCTTTACTCGGAGTAGAGCCTCCTGCTTTTCCATTTAGAACAGTGTTAATTTCGGTCAACGTTATAGGATCTATAGTTTCCTGGGAACCGCTCGATGTAATAACAAACTCTCTTTTTTGTTCTATAATTTTGTTTTGGAATGATTGATCGGATCCAATTGAACTCCAAAATTTGGCAAAGGCGTTTGCAATATCCCTAGGGTGAGTAACTGTGGATGTGTCTGTAATAAGGGATGGAAAATTCGAAATACGTGTACATCTAATTTTTTTCACATTTTCCCATAGGCATCGAATATTCATTGTAGGGTTAAGGGAATTAACGAATTTTTCCCAAGTCAGCCGTTTAGCGTGCTTACACTCCCTTCTTACTTTAGCGCTGGTTTTTTGTAGTGTATTAAATGTGTCATTGTTCTCTCTCTTCGAAATTGTTTCCAGGCCTGATTTTTTTCAAGTATGAGATTAGCAATTTCTGTGTTAAACCATGCTGGGCTATTATTTCGGTTGTTTTCATTATTCCGCGTAATTGGTATCGATTCATTTGCTGCTTTACGAATAATTTTTTTGATTAGGGCTGCCTCTCTATTAACATTAATAGAACAAGTAATTTGTGCAGAATATGAGTTTGCCTTGAGAGAAAACATTTGCCAGTTCGCTTTCGTGTCAAGAAACTTTGAGATAACTTTAGTACCAGGTATAGGATCAGGATCAAGGTCCTTGAACCTATTATTGTAGAGGGTTTCACCACCTACCATATTAATTCTAATTATATCTTATAATCAGAATAAATTTGTCAATGAACCACGCGCAAAAATATGTGGTGAAAAACAACAATAATGTTTTGCTTGTTTAACGGCAGTTCAATAGGCACAAGTATAGATCGCGAAAAACACAACCGCATGCACGGACAGTTAGTCGATGACTGAAACGAAAGAAGATACCGAAAAGCATTGAACCCTGCACACCCCTTGTAAGGAAAAGTGAATTATTACGAAATACTAATACAGTGGCAGCACTATAGCTATTTTGGAATCTCGCGTTTCAGTTCGCAAAGATTGTCATCTTCTTTTTAGTAAGTGCTCATTTACACACGGCGATTTTTGTTGCCGCAACTCGACGTTTGTAGGAGAGAGCGTGACGAGGAAAGGAGAGGGGCACCGAGTTGCTCGTGCTCGGGCAACACGCTTTGTGCTCTCGTTTATCTGTGTAAATTGAGTTAGCGATTCACAGCTGACAACAACAATTGCATACACAAAAATCGTCGTGTGTAAATGAAATGAGCAACACCAAAAGGGAATGTGAAAAATCGCGTCGACAAAAGTTTCCGTGTATAAACGCAGTCTAACAAAATAATCTATCATAGGGTTCAATCGATACCATGAACGAAAGACACAAGATCATGTAAGAACAAGAGAGTGAAAAAAGTCGATTTTTTTAGCGGGTTCTACGCCATCTTGTTTCACTGGAAAACGAGCGAAAAGTAATCAAAGCAAAGAAAACAACGAAAATCAAAATTATTGTCAGCCACTTTAAACGCACAATTTGGTAAAATGATGCAACAAAATGCTTTAAAATGTGTTGTCATGTTGAATTAACTCTTCTTTACTTGAATAAAAGTGTAAAATAGTGGTGCTTGTGATGTAAACAAACGCTCAGCTGACAAACCCGCTTTCGCAAACTTTTTTCTCAAAACCAGTTACAAATACAACGTCGCGTTCTTACGTGATCTTGTATTTTTGGTTCATGAATCGATACCACTAAGGTATCACTCTAATGAGTACTTGTACTCAAAAGACCGAAAGTATCGATACCTACTCAGTATCGGCAAAGTATCGAGTACTTACTTGAATTGGTTTCATCTTCTCTTTCGAGAGATACTTCCCTTTTTTGTTGTAAGAGGTCGTATGATTACGTCCTATCATGGTTTAAAACATTGTATGTCAAAATCAAATAAATAGCCAATAAAGTTGCAGGTATAGAAAACTTATATATATATTTAAGTTATTTAGTTGATATTTTTTTGAGCTCAAGGCCGGGTTGAAATAAAACAATCTGTTTTTGTTGTTTTTAAATCGTCTATATTTCGACTTCAGTCTGAAGTCATCATCATGCGGAACGTAGGGTATCACTTATAAATTTATCTCTAACTGAAGTTGTCGTCTTGTTGAGGTGGTCACGTAGGAGTGTCGTCAAGTTGTTTCTTTCCATCTCTTGTTTCTCTTTGTCTTTAATTGTTTATATATAGTTCTCCCCGTTTGCGATGACTTTAAATAGTGGAAATTGTTTGTTGTCTATGGGTAAAGCATATTTAGGACCCAGAGAAAGAAGCCACTGAATATCGGTTGGAATTTGTATGCTAGTCGTGTTACGGATCCATTCTGGTATCACCCTAATGTTTAAATGTAATTAGTGTTTACATACGACAATACTCTGAGAAGTATATTTAGCAACACGAAAGACAAAATTCCCAAGCATGAGAAATCTGATGTAGTATACAGTATTCCATGTAATGGCGACGGGTCCCACGTATGCAAACAAGTATATGTGGTGACAACCAAATCAAAACTTAAGACAAGGATTTCCGCTCACAAATCGAACGTAAAATTAAGGAACACTTACTCGGACAACAAGACGGCCTTGTCATCCCACTGTAAAGACACGGGACATTACCCTGATTTTGATAATGTGAGTGTCTTAGAAGAAGAGAAAAATTACCACAAACGCTTTATATTAGAAATGATCCACATTGTGAACACCCCTAATGATAAAAGGATGAATTTCAAAACAGACACTGAAAACTGTGCACATGCCTACCGCAACATAATATTAAGGCACAACAAATAAGCCTAATATTGTCTATTATTCGTTCCGTGTCCGAACTTCGTCTATGATAACATTGCAATGCTGGCTGATTTGCATACATATTTATGTCGTACTGTGTGCCGTCCAATGCAATGTTGTTTGTATGATTTTTTGTTTACAATTACTGTTCTTTCATTTGTTTATATTTTTATGTCCATTTCGTCTCATTGTTTCGCTTGTTAAATCTTTTGATTTTTGCACACATTAGTCTACCAGGCGCAGCCGAATGTGTAAGTTGTGCTTATATACAGTATGTTGATAGTCTTTTATGCAATTTTTGTAATTAAGATATTTATTGCAGTCCTGATGATGACTTCAGACTGAAGTCGAAATATAGACGATTTAAAAACAACAAAAACAGATTGTTTTATTTCAACAAGGCCTTGAGCTCAAAAAAATATCAACAGAATTTTCAATTAACGGCCAAATATAAATAAACAATGTTTAAGTTATTTAGTAAGAATACAAAATAATTATTAATTAATATTTGTGGCACATTACCAAGGAACAGTATTGGTTATAATTTTTTCAGTCATATGAGTGTATAGGTCACCCAATATGGATAAGTTTCGGATTTATATTTTGGTTTTTATTTTCCAGTTAGTTTTATTCACTTTTTTATAAATATAGTTCATTCCATAACAAAAACCTTGTTAATCCAAGTTTAAAACTTTGTACAAAAATTAAAAGCAAATCAACAAAGTTTCACCAAAGAACGTAAATAATAAGAAGGGACAACTTGTGACTTCTGCGCTAGTACGTTTTCATCAAAATTCCACACTTTTTATTATGAATAAAGTGTTTAATTTTGGTGAAACTTTGATTATCTTTTAATTTTTGTACAAAATTTGAAACTTGGATTTAAATGGTTTTTGTCATAGAATGAACTATATTTTTTATAAAAAAGTAACACTTATCCATAAGGTCACCTCTATAAGTATACAGCACACTGCATCATTTACAAACTATTTATGAAAAAAAAGTTGTATTGTTTCTTTTGGTACATTGCTGAGGAACAATATTTGTTATAATTACATATATGACTTCATATAAGGATATTATTCACAAAATTTTCTGCAGCAGCCTTAATTGCAAAGCAATGGAGTGCACTAAAACGTTTGCTAAAGCAGCCTCAATTGCAAGGCAATGGAGTGCACTAAAATGTTACCTATTCTCTAAAAGATTAGGCAAAAATGCAATATTTTCGCATTTAGCAAAATTAAAACACGTTTTTCGCTGTAAGGTGAACTGTTTTGGCAGTTTCAACTCGGTCTTCTTTTCGCTCTATTCAATGTTTACTTGTGGTACACAAATTTCAACGCCCAGGACGGCGCAATCTTGTATTATATCATTCTTGGATCGTAACTATCAACGGCGTTGCCAACTAAAATAGTGAAATTCGAAGTTCCTACTCAGCTGATTTGACAGAAACAAATCACAATAAATATACATAATCGCAAGTGAATAGTAAAATTAAAAAAAAAAAATTAGTTTAATCATTCAGGGCTATCACGGAATCCATCGTAGAAAATCTACGAATTCAAATGCCCGCAACGAATACGAAAATATTGCTATCACTGAATCCGAGTGAACTCGAAAATATCGTTGCCAGCTTCGAATGCTGATTCGAAATCAGTTAGTGCAAAGGAAACATCAGACATTTATGTATGTCATTTTGCTCACGCTACCCCATCAGGCGCAATGGCCGAGTGCAAAATGTATTCAACAAAGTGTGATTGATTTTGACATTGCTCTCATAAGAAACAGGCTATAATGTCAAATTGAAATGAGTTGTTAACCCATTTGAAAATGTGTTTTTTTTTCAAATTTGAATTAAAAAAAAAAATACACAAATTTTTCAAGCAAAGCAAATTTTCTTAATAAACGTGAAATTGTTAAGAGATAAACCGCCGAGAAGAGCAAGTAAGTACATTTAAGTTTGGTAATAAGTAAATACGTTCGACTTTGCTTAAATATTTAATGTAAGGAAACCAAGATGAAACGATGCAATAAAAGTCAGGACACGAAAATAGTGCCACTTAGTTGCGAATTAAGACGGCAGCGATGGGAAGAAAGCTTTGGTGTTGTACTACGTGATTCATCTCGCGTTTGTGAAAACCACTTCAAGGAAAGTGTTGTGAAAATCAAACACTTTCCCACGAGCTCGTTTATACCCATGCGCAGTCCCAATGCCATACGGAAAAACTGATACAAGTGAGGATTTAGTACACGATCAGGATACATTCTTTTTTGATGCCCAAACTCAAACAGGCGACTCTTTAGAATGCACGTTGCGAACAGAAATATTTCGGCTTACCGAAATAATTAAACCATGGAAGCAAGTATGGAAGAGCTTAAATTAAAACCGCTCGAAGCAAGGTCTTTAATGGAAAACTAGTTCACATGAAAAAAATTTAATTTCAAAATTGTTTGACGTAAGCTCACATATAAAATTAGTAAAAAATGTAAAATCATACTTTTATAAGTGTCGAATAATGCTTAGGATAAAAAATTGAACTATAAAAATAAACGCGCAAAAGCATAAAACTAGGACAATTAAAAACAAGAAAATTGATTAAACGATTTTATAAACAATTTGTTTTATTTTATTGACAAAATATATGTGATGTAAGTAATGTAAGTAAAACAAAACTATAATCGAAATAAAAGCCTAGGACATCAGTGCTGATAAGATATATGCATCACTAAGGGTTAATTCGTTTGTTTATACTTTTTGACATTATAGTACCTTAAAAGAGAGCCGCACTGAGTTGTCAATCACACCGTGTTTAATACACCTTGGCCGAGTGTGGAAAGCACTAGACTGCCAATTGAGAGAGCCGAGTTCGAGTCCGAGCCGTGGGGCTGTGGATTTTTTTTTCTTTTTTCATTTAATTTTTGTTTATTTTTTTAATAAATATTTTTTTTTGATTTATTTTTAGCTTAGATTTTATTATTTTGAATTCAAAAATATGTTTTTTTTTAAATAAATTTTTATGATATTAAAGTAATTAGGTTTATTTCCTAATAAATTGTTGCTAAACTATTATTTCCCCGATTCATACAAAATATTAATTTATTAAATAGCGTCTAGCAGATGAATGCGTGCATGTACATTAGAGTGGTCCAAAATAATAAAGTCGGAATTTTAATGCCGCCGCCCCCTAGGATTGTTCTGAACCGAAAATAAATATACCCATATTTTTTATTTTGAAATCAAAAAATATTTACGGAGTGCTCACAGCGCTCAAAGTTTTCCATGTTTTTTATATGGGGAAAAAACAAATTTTCGTAAAAATGACATAAAACTCTTGAAAATCAATATTTTCCAATCGTAAAACTGTGGTTCTCTTCAGGAGACTTCAAATATTGATATCCAATTGTTTATTCAACCATTTTTTGATTAAATAATTTTTATTGGTCCCCCCATTGCATTTTCAAGGACCCATAAAATATAGTCACCATGAAAAAATTGTTAAAGGAACAATTGGGTATTATTACCGGGAATCTCCTGAAGATAAGCAAAGTTTTTTGATCGAAAATTATTGATTTTCAAGAATTCTACACTATTTCTACGAAAAGTTGTTTTTCCCCATATAAAATACATTGAAAACTTTGAGGACACCCTAAATTTTTTTATTTCAAAATAAAAAAATTGGGTATAATTTTTTTTGGTATAGAACAATCGTAGGGGCTGGCGGCATTAAAATTGCGACCTTTTTTTTACATACATTTTTGGACCACTTTAATGTACATACATATGTATGTATGTATGTATGTATGGCATTGGTATTTTACGTCTACGTTTACACAAATATATGGAATTATATCAAACTAGAACAAATTTGGAGTATAATAAATATTTAATATTAAAAATAATGCAGCTTTCTTCCACTATTTTTAAGATTGAGTGATTTTAAATTTTGTTCCGACAGCATAATATCGTCGAAGAGTATCTGTACGAATCTTCATTACGAACGGATTCTGTGATAGCACTTTCGTAGATTTCACGAAAATCGAAGCTACGATGGATTCTGTGATAGCCCTGATTACTTGAAAAGACTTCCTTAATTAAGTAGAATACAAAGGATTCAGTAGCCGGTGCACTTTTGTCGCAGGAGGTAGACAGGAGATTGCTAAGAGATTGTTCTGATCCATTTAGCTTAAATGATAAAATGTAAGCTCCCTCCTTTTAAGGGCCTCCATTTCACTAGATATTGTGCCGCTTTAATTCTTGGAACGCTTTCCCAAAATTCCACCACTTCCTCTTTAGCTCCTTTTACAAAGCCTCGACCAATGTCCGGCCTTTCGCTCATGCATTCCACCAGTTTTTCGTATTGCGAGCGATTTGTTGTGATCTTCGATCTGTTAATTTTGTAAACATTTAATTTTTTTTTTCTATTCACACTTCACGCCGTTTCGCTCCGACACGAGTTGCTATTCCGACAAATACATAAATATGACAAATACATAAATATGAAAATACATAAATATGACAGCTACGTCGGATTCAGGCATACCAACATTACGAATTTCGAAGATGGCCTACGAATTTCGAAATTACGATACGACAACGCGGATTTCAGCATACCAATTATACGATTCGTAGCAAAATCGAATCTACGACGGATTACAGCATAGGGATGTATGTGTTTGTTTAATAATTAAGTTAAATTATATATTTTAATAGTGTTTAAAAAGTGAGAACAGGTGATTTAGTGAATCTTTGTCCATACAAAACGGCGAAATTTAACAAAAGTTTTTTGTTTATAATTTTTAAATGGTTAATATTAGCCTCCCCTCCGGATTGTTAATACGGGTACCGAAACGAGTCAAATGGCACCCCTCCCGACATTTTCGGACCTTTTTTAGCGGTTGTTACCCTGTACTAGAGAATTACCCCATAGGGGGCCTAGGTGGTCGGGGGCGAAATTTTTGTCAATGACGGTTCATGCCCACCGCCCCTTTAATGATCGTCCGTATTGGAAAGTTTCCCCACACCAACGATTTTTCCCCATTTTTAATAGGCTGGCCTGAGGAGCCCGGTAGTCGGAGGAGAAAGAAAAACAAACCATTGAATTCCTTGGTCTTGGCTCTTTCAAGCAGTAAAGGTAGGCCGTGCCACGCCCCCTTCATTTTTTTGTACCAGCCCCTAACACACAGATACTTTTCGAAACCCAACCCATCAGTTCAAAAAGCTCTACCGATTTCTATTTTTAGTTTTTTGTAGCGAAACGGTGCGTATCCTTTACTTGTTCCTTAAATAATAAAAATACTTTAAACAAAAGTGTGGTCCTTTAGCAATGTGTGTGCATGTGATAAACATTAAATTCGGTCCACCGATTTTGACGTAATATGTGAAACAAAATCGGCCGTAAAGGAGAGCCAACCCTTCATTTGTACCTTACTATGCACGTATTGAATTGGTCACAGGTCATGTGAACGCTGAATGATAACATAATTTTTCATACATACCTCCATAGGTAATTCACCATAACTAAGTGTCGAGCTGCTATACTCTTTATCATTGTTTTGGATTGTTCCCATTTTATGAACAGAAAAGCGCTGTTATTAGTGCAGTGTACTGATCAAAATCTTTAGTACTTAATTTATAGAAATATTGCATGAACGAAAGACACAAGATCACGTAAGAACAAGAGAGTGAAAAAAGTCGATTTTTTGCGGGTTCTACGCCATCTTGTTTCACTGGAAAACGAGCGAAAAGTAAACAAAGCAAAGAAAACAACGAAAACCAAAATTATTGTCAGCCACTTTAAACGCACAATTTAGGTAAAATGATCAACAAAATGCTTCAGAATGTGTTGTCATGTTGAATTAACTCTTCTTTACTTGAATAAAAATGTAAAATAGTGGTGCTTGTGATGTAAACAAACGCTCAGCTGACGAACCCGCTTTCGCAAACTTTTTTCTCAAAACCAGTTACAAATACAACGTCGCGTTCTTACGTGATCTTGTATTTTTGGTTCATGGAAATATTCTGATTAATTTTATTTATAGGGCATTCGCACGTCGCGATTTTCAGGCAACTTTTAGTTGAAAGCAAAAATCGCCTCGTCCGAACGGCCTTTCAACTAATCGCTTTCAACAAAGTTGGTCGCCAGCCAACTTCGAGCTCGTTCAACTTTTTTTCCTTGCAACCCTGTGTTTGTTTACATTCTGTATCAGTGTTGGGATATGAATTGTTCCTTCAGTACGAAATCTATACAAAAAATGTACTTTTCGGCTATAAATTGGATACACTTTTTAATTCGCTCATATATTTTCTTAGTACATTCCCTTCAAGACCTATGATTTTATGGTATTCATGAGAAAGTTTTATTGTTTATGTACATACGTTTACGTATTTTACACTTTTACAAATTGATTCCACGTGCACATGTATTGCATTTGACGCAAAATATGTATGCACACATTTTCAGGTATACATCTTAACAAAAAGCATATTTAAGTTATTATTAATGGATAAAAGAGACATTTTCTTTGGATTCAGTACTAAAATTTTACATTTTAATAGAATTTCAAGGGCTTATCAAACCTTTACGAGAAGATTTGACCATTTATCTTAATATTAATCAATTTTAATTATTATTTGTAAAAATACGCTTTATATTTTAAGAAAAGCCGTACAAATCCAAGGTTCAAACTTTGTGCAACAAGTGCGCGCGTGGTTTTTATTACAAAATGAAAGGAACAATTACGATGAAGTCTCCTTTAACAGTTTACATTTTAAATATTTTTAATAAAAAACGGTGCCAACCACGTAAGTAAAAAAAGTACCAAGCACTGATAATGGTTTTTTGATTTGAAATGTTATAACATTGGTATAAATATGGGAAAGAAAATACTCCGATTTATTGTTTTAATATTATCAAAGTGGCAAGGCCGTTGAGTATACTCACAATTTATGAAACTTCAAAAAATTTTATTATCCGTCAAAAGTTGTTTATTGAAACTACCTTCTTTTTTGTATCATGCGTTGTTTTTGCTTTCGAATGGTGAAACTCATGATTCAATAATACAAGGTTAGATAATTATTGACAGCTGCGGTTTGACACTCCCTTACAAAAGGTTGCCTTTACGAAGGACGGAGAAAAGGGGAAGAAATCTTTTGGTACGAAAATGGTAGTAGAAAAGTACGCAAAGTAGGCAATTAGTAGTGAAATTCCTTTTGTAAATTATAGGCTGCATTTCTTTATTCATTCTGAACGTTTGGAATAAACTTTTTCTTTATTTATTCTTTAGAACGTTCCTGATGATATGTTGACGTATATTTCAAACGCATTCTGTTTATTCCGGCTGTGAAATTGGATTATCCGGAATGTATAAAGAAACGCAGCCATAATGTATTTGCAGGAAATCTGGCATTTTAAACGAAATGTTGAACGTAATATTGATGTATCTATGTGAATTACGTAATTTATGTGCTATTTAGCTGTATAAAAACTGCAAAATAACTCAAAATTAAAATAAGACTACCATGAGATTGATGTAAACATCCAATTTAAAAAAAAATTATGTTTTCATCAGTTAAATATGCTTCATATGCATATACAAATAAACATATTGCACAAACGCTCATACTTCTATTTCAAAGCTACACTGTTTCCATGTAAATGTGCGAAGAAGCAACACGGTGCCACTGCTAAGGGAGCGGTGCGAGAGAGACAACTGTCAGTTTATCGAACCTTGTATTATTGAATCATGGGTGAAACTTATGTATCTTGGCAAATTTAAAGATTTTTAAAATATCGTGGCAGTTACTACATACATTCCTAGCATTTAAATTCGGTTGGCGGTACAAGCGTTACTCAGCGCCCAAAATTAAAGAAATAATAGACATGACACCGCTATATGATGTAATACACTGTATGACGACGGATACTGTGGTGACCCTCAGATCATTGTATAGGCTTACACGTATGGAAAGCGCCATTTTGTTTGTTTACATTTGAAAACACCTGAGATCATCTGATTTTCAATTCTTTGATTTTCCGCACAGAGTTACATTCAAGTTTCAGAAAAAACTTTAAAATGTAAATTGAGAAATATTTTAGAAAAATGTGCTTTTATTCATTTGAATTGATTAAATAAGAAATTAAAAATGAATGCCAAGTCTTGCATTTCCAATAATAACGATAAATGTGTATGTTCCAGGCAATAGTTTAAAATATTTGTGAAACTTATCGTTTTGCGCTAAAATACAACAATGTGTGCAAAATTCGTTGTCATTGTTTCTGTTTTGAATACCATATTCGTGCCTGTCGGTGGAAAAAATTCAAATTTGCATTTATTTTTAAGAAAACATATAAATTAAATATATTTCTTTCCAAAGCGACATACGGACAAGTAAGGTGATAAATTTGTATGATGAATAACGCGGAAAATCTTATGCATCAAAATTTCTATTCTAATTTGCATTTGAATTATATCAACAGGGATGCTTTGGGACGTATTTTTTGAAGACAATTTTCTTATAAATCTTGAGATTGTTGATTTATTTTAGAATTAAAAAAGGTAGTTTATATTAAAAAACATATTTAGACTAGCAGTATGTAAATTACTTTTATTACGAATTGAAACGATTTTAATGAATATTCATGGTTACCTTTAATAGTAGTATGACAGTTAGATCTAAGTGCATATTTGACAAGAAAGATAGAATACAAGATTGTGCCGTCCTGGCTTGATGACCTATCTGTACAAAAAGTAATCAAAGTCGAATTGGATGTTGAAAGAAAATGTGACAACAGCAAATTTTCTTAAAAATAAATTTTTCGATAAGGAACGTGTTTTAATTGTGCTAATTTCTAATAGCCTTATTCATAAACAATAAAGTAGCTTAAAAAAAAGGTTTATAGATTGAAAAATGTTTGCAAACGGCAATTTAAAAAGCCTTTTATAGGCTGCGTTTCTTTATACATTCCGGATAATCCCATTTCACAGCCGGAATAAACAGAATGCGTTTGAAATATACGTTAACATATGATCAGGAACGTTCTAGAGAATAAGTAAACAAAAAAGTTTATTCCAAACGTTCAGAATGAATAAAGAAATGCAGCCATAATTTTTATTTTTATGAATGAGGCGATAAAAATATATGATTTAAAATAGTTTTTAACAAGGAAAACACGAAAAAAGGTGACTTTCGCGGAAGTAGGTATTAGTGAATTGCAGTGCATTTAAAGTTTCTGAGGTTTCGTTTACTTTTATACTATGTCTCCATTGTGAGATTTAATGAAGATTTAGCCCTCTGACGAAATTTGACGTTAAATCTTTCAAGATTTATCATATAAAATTAAATCTCGAAAGGCAGTAGATTTAAGTTAAATCTTCGTCAAATCTTCAATAATATTGATCAATAAGTACAATTTGTTGGATGTGGCAACCACAAATTCACATGCCATAAGTCAAATGACATTTGTGTTTTCAATATACAGTTGAGGACATTGAAATCTAGCCTATCATAAAAACATGAATTTTCGTATTTTTAGGGATTTTTATATTTTTTTGTTAGTTTGGGAGGAAAATTAGTAACCCATATTTACATAACTTTGGTTGTAATAAATTAAGAAAATATTATTTTAAAAACTAAAAATTTAGTAGAAATGTTTTATAGTAATATCATGCAGAGTCTTCTCCGCTTTCTATAAGTCATTTACGCGCTGCGACAAAAAATTTATAAATTTCGGTAATGGTTCTGCTTCGATAACATTGCACCGAACATCCTCTAGAACTCAGTTCGTATTCATGATATGCCAAAGGCCCACGATTGGATTTTCGGTTCCCTCCTATGAATAAGAGAGTTCTACAAAAATTTTTCCTTCCGCAAATGTTTTTTACCGTTTTGATAATTTTTCTTAAATTCGGGAAAATGATTCGGAATATGGTACTATTCTTTACACTTTCCAAACTATATATTATACATACATATTTACCACGAATAAGAAGCCAATAATATTCAGAATTCATATAATGAAATTCCGCTTGGTACCTTCCTTTTATCTGTCTGTATATCAATGTCCGCAACTGTATTTGTAAAATCATACATAAGCAAACGTCAAATATTTAAAAATGTGAACGTCAAACATATCTCGTAATGGTAATGGTGACGGTTGTGATTTAGCAACTGGATTTATTAAATCTTAATTAATTAATCTCTCAATGGAGACATATTATTAGATCAGAATTGTCAAAATTGAAAAATTCAAAGTAGCAGTACGATAATCATAGAAAAGGAGATTGTGTCCTGAATGTGTATCTTTTTTGGTTTCGGTTTGACAGCCAACTGCTCTGATGATGTGGAAATTTACCAAAATGAAGAAAAATATAAATATTAAGTGAAAAATTTTGATTTTTACGAATTTAGCTACTGCTCGCTGCGTTTCACGAATGATATTTCGGGCAAATCGTTAATGAACAACTATTTTTCCTTCCCGTCTGCTTTGAAGACAATCGTTCCCCAATGTGTATCAGTCTGCTATTTATGATACGTGGGCAGTCACATAGCATATGCTCTGAGGTTTCTTCCACTAGCTCACAAAAGGCTAGGGACCATGCAAGTGCATTTGGGCTCCACGCTTTGCGAGACAGTCAGCTTTCGTTGCCTTCAAACCCTTCATGTCCCGGAACCCACCTCAACGTTACGTTATTGTGAGCTTCCAAGTGGTCCGCAAATCTGCTGCCTTTTTAAAAGAGTCTAAGGCCTTTAACCTGCCTTACTATCCGACATAATATTTAATTTGGCCCCATTTGTCCTTCCGCACAGGCTTCGATTGCGAAGACCAGACTTTCTGGAATTTTGGTCAAAATACGCCTGCACCATTACTCTCGTTATCCATTTTTGATCCGTCGGTATACCATGCTTGGCACCTTTCTTCAATCATAGTTACTATCACCTCACAGCAGTACCTTTCAGGAATTCTGACCTTGTAGGGTTTGTAGAAGGATAACTCGATATTAGCCAAGAATGGCTTTAGAAAGACCAATAAGGTTAGTTTTGGTGATATTCTTCAAGGCTTACAATGAAGTCTCTGTCAGGTGGACAATGGTGGACTATTCGCGTAAACAAGGTTGCTAAAATGTCTGGAGATACATATTTTATATTTTTCGCAAATAACTATTATTGTCGCGGAAAATAGAAAAAAACCTACCAGTTTTGGTAGGAAAAGCTCATGTTTGGCAACACTGAACACAACAGCACTGGGCATGAATCACGTATGACGACAATCGTGCTGAGATTTTCTTGTTTCATGAAAACCAAAAATTGTTCGATCGTTTGTGCGATATCGTCCACTCAATTCCAGTTTTTCTTAACGTAACAGTAACAGTACCACGTAACAGCAAAATAAAGGCATGAATCAGTGCAAGGCGTATTTAACAAGGTGGTGTTGGCCGTATATAAGTAAAAAATTACACTAACAAATTATACGCTGATGTCCATACTGTCATTGGTATGAGTTACAACAAACACATCGTTTTGACGTAATGGCCTCCACGGCGAAAAACTCAGCTGTCGCCCCAACACCACCTTGTTTAATACACCTTGAATCAGTGTTTTGACGACATCGTTTTGTCAGTATCGTTTGGACGACAATCGTTTCAAAGTTACGTGATTCATGCCCAGTAAAACATTGCAGCGAGAGCGTAAAACAAAATAGAGCGTAAAATTTAGAAGAGAAAACTAGCAGAAAAAGTTATTGAACACAAAACTAGCAAAAACTTGCAAGTGAACAGTTGTTTCACTGTTTTGACATTCTGCTGCAAACATTTTACTAAAAATGTAAATGAGCACAAAGTAAAATTCTTTGCGGATGATGCCTTGGTATCGATCAGTGATACGGAACTACCAAATGCGGTTGTCAAAATGCAAGGAGATCTTAATTCTTGGTATCCATGATAAAAATAGTTGCGTTCCCCAACTTTTCTGGGATAAAACCTGTAAAACTATCAAAAAGCAAAGGATGCCAGAGAACCGAGTACGGGATCGCTTTCTGGTAAATTCCTGTAAATTCGTGCAACTTCTTGCGAGTCTTTCATTTCGTCGAAACTCAACACGCATAGCTTCTGTGCCTCGTTCATGTGGGTAGCGGCGGCCAATAACCGGAAGACTGGGGTTATAAGTCCGCGCGAAATGTCCAGTTTTCGTGCCCAACTTTGAAGTGTTCGGACCGATGGGAGTGGAAGGCTTTGCTTTTATAGCAACCTGTATGCTTTAGGACTGGCAGCATACAACGATATTGACTTCGCAATATCCTCTTCCGCCCATTTTCGTCGCTTCGACCCAGACTTCAGCTTCGCTATCTGCCCTTTGGTAAAGGTGGAAGCTAGTGCATCTTCCACATTTTTCATTTCGGCAGCCATTTCATCCAAACGTTTTTGCAGTGACTCCATTTTCCATGCGTGTCTCTTCAATTGCAGGTCGGACTCCCGCTTCAATGTAGCGAGCTCGGTGCACTGCTTTTCGTTATCCTTTTTGAGGTGTGCATTTTCGCGCTTGAATGTCTCACTTCAAATAAGAGAAATATAAGATATTATTACCTTTACACATAAAGATCTGTTACTTATTAACGTACACTTCCACTTTCAACACTTCCACTTCCTGAAGATCACTATCATAGTAAACACAGTTACGGATAGGTGACGTCGAAGCATCAGCAGTACCGCGTCTGGGCCGATATTCTTTATTTAAACCAACTAATAAACCTCTGGTATTAATAATATAATATTTATAGTATAATATTTGCTACCTTCGCAATTTTGTAGCTCAATGATCTCCTCAACGCTGTCATTTTGTGACTCACACACCGGAGCAGGATCTATTTCCCACTCAAAAATGGTTGGCATGGCGTCGCGGCGAAGCGACGGTCGACTAGCAGTTCCTAAGACTTTTATTAGATATCGACATATATAAGTAATGAAAATAAATTATATTTACTCATGTAATCCTTATCCGTAAAGTGCTTCATGCATGTATGGCTTCTCCTGCCGGCAGAACTCTACCCACTTTCTGGCCAAGGCGTCGTCGCGGGGAAACAAAAAAAAACTGCATTTGGGGCCTTTACCCCTACGGCTGCTGCAATTCAACACACGGCACGACATTTTTATAAAGTTTTTATTACAAATACAACGTTTTTTACATCAGAACGCACGAATTACTTCTATTTTTCACTTGAAAATACACAATACGTTTGCAATACGTTTGCACTTGTTTATAAACAAAAAGTTTGTTTACGTATTGCCATAAACGTCAAAGTCGGCAAAACCAAAGTAGCGGTTTCGGGAATGCGCCACCTTCAGTTCATTACACCATTGGGGTGTTCACAGTTCGTTCCAAATAGTGTCTCAAAATGTAGACGTCTACATTTTGAGACATCTTTAGCATCAAACTGTGAGCACCCCTTTCTATCAGTCGTCGCAAAATCGTCTCAAAACTTTGCTGGTGTTGCTAGACATTACTTCTTTGCGTGCTTTTTTATATGTCGCCTTTCGATTTTGTTTCTGAAAAATTGTAATTATTTAACTTAATTACCAATTCCTAATATTTGTTATTTCTTTTCCTTGATTTGTTTCTTTTCATCAGAAATTGCGCTCAAATTAAATGCAAATACAGAAAACGTGCCCAATAAATAAAAAAAATGCGATTAGTATTGCCATAATGCAACCCTGCTGCGCTTGAAAGTACTGTGATACATCGCTATTAAGCCAAACAGAGGAGTCGTGTGTTGAACCAGGGTACTTCGCGTTAATGTACCTTATGCAGCGTTTTTGCTGCATTTAAAATGCAACATTTAGCACTCTCGAACATATGTTTTCGAAGAGCGTTCATGCTATCGCATTTAGCAAATGTACATTTACGCGAGTTCGAAATCGTATGCTTTTGACAAACAGCCGTGTTCCAGTCGCTTATTCAGATCCGTATCTATTACGATAAATTCTCACGCAAAAGATAATGTGCAAAAACCCCTACTGAAAAGGAAAAAAAAATTCTAAACCGAAAATTCAATACAAAAACTTGAATTGTTTTAACCATAACCGAACACTTGTTTGTGTATACATTCATTTGTCGGCGCTGTCAGTTATAATTTCCACACTTCATTAGGAAACAAAACAAACAGAGTTGATCACAAATTAATCCAGATTTCTATCAGCATCATATCGATGTTGAATTTGAGTAACTTTTCTTTATCCAAATAATGTAAAATAATAAATGAAATCTCGATCGGCGATCACTGAAACGCAGCTAGCGACTGTATACTCGAAAAAGCAATGTTGCCACTTTTTCTCATTAAACCATGTTCGAATCGTGGAAATTTTGGAAGATCACAGGGTTGCTTTTAGCATTTAGATTCTAAATGCAAAAATGGAGTTGCATTTAGGTGACGAATTTTGTATGGATAAATGTACATTTAGAGTAGCATTTAGAGCTAAATGCGCTAAATGTGCTTTTACGCGTAAGCAAAAACAGCCCATTATGCGCTGTTTGGGATCACAGATCTTAAAACTTGTAAAATAAAAACTAAACAAAATTCGTATAAACAGAGTTTTTCTACTTACAACCAGCACATTGAGACTATAGAAACCTTTCCTATTGCAAAAAAGATGGGAATTCGCTCCCGAAGGCTTTGCTATCCTAATGTGCGTCCCATCAATACACATGACAATGCCAGGAATTTTTGATTTGTTGAAAAAGGAACTCCTGGACTCCATTTGTTCATCTTCATTCATTTTTAGTGTAATCCTGTTTGGACACAATTCGGTTTAAATAACATCTAGAACTTGAGAAAATATTTTTGGGACTGTTGGTTGGGCTATTCCAACCATGTAGTCCTTGCCAACTCCATTTTGGTAACTTCCTTCAGCTAACAATCTTAGGCAAACAGATAGTTTTTGTTGATGACTTATTGCTGTGGATTTAATCACTGGCGGCATTTTATTACAGATTATCCTTAAAACGTGTTTATATGCCACTTTGTTCAGGCGAAATTGCTTAATGAACCTGTTGAATCAAAAATACATATTGCCGTACATGTATTATTAAAATAAATACAACGTTAATACAAGAAGATTTAACTTACTCCACATCAGGCAGCTCGAAAATGTTAGCTGCTCTATCCCTCACAGATCGTCTAATGTTTGCTGCGATACTTCCCGTTTCGTCATTAAAATTCAAATAAAAGGCTATTATATCCATTTTTCCGAAATTTCTTTGTTGAAATTATAAATTAAACGCAACTAACAACAACGAACTGTCAGAACAAACTTTTGACACATTCCACTAGGTGAGTCGATAAAGAAGTCATCCGACGGATATCGTAATAGAGAAAAATTTTACGAGTGAATCGAGTGCGGATCGGATTAGATTCGCGCGAATAGCATTCGTCGGTTACCGGAATAGGCATAAATATTTTATGTATATTGCCCGTCTCCACAGGATAAAGTTTATATCTTGATACATATGTTAGAATATAAATAGCCAATGAAGACCGTTCATTCTCTTCAAGAGCAATATATATCAGAGTTTATATCTTGCCATCTATTGCCGGAAATTTCGTAGTTTGACAGCCACATTTTCATTTGCATGAAAACTTCGTGGTTGCAACATCATTATTATTTTAATATAAAAACAAAAATTTAGCTGTTTCATGTTAAAATATTTGTAATTATGTATTTGGATGTAAAATAGCCTATTTTCTAAATTTTTTAAGCGATTAAATACGGCAAAAATACGTTTTCTAAGCTATCTTACAAATGCTTATATCAAGATATAAAAAGCCCACGCAAATATTGCCACTGATATAACTTATATCTAGGACCAAAATGACAGCTGGGTAGCAATAAATTTTATCCTGTGGAGACGGCCAGCAATGTCTGGTTAACAATAATCTCCGGTTAAACATAGTTGGAAAGGACTAGTTTCCAAGCCGCCTTTTATAAACTTCTCTACCGGCAGGGGATCTGAATGGACGAAATCCAGAGTCGCGCTATTTGATCGGACGGAAAGGATTAGTTTCCATGCCGACCTTCTTATTTTATACATTATGGGTGATCTGAATGGACTAGCTCCAGAGTCATCCAGCTAGTACGGATGGAAAGGACTAGTTTCCGGACCTGTCTATCTAATAGCCAATGTCCTACAGTGATCAAGTAGCAGCCTTTTGAAGGTACCAACGCTTTCACAATTTTTTATTTGAGCTGGAAGTTCATTGTAACATTTTAATCCCTTATAAAAGATATTCTTCTTATCTATTTCCGTTTTATACAGCGGCAGCCTGAAGCTATTATTTCCCCAGAGTAAATACGAAAGGGTTTCACTATTTGGACTGGCGGTCTTAGATTCCTGGTGGTAGCTGCGGATGGGGTGGC
>NW_023458561.1:3908153-3928078 GCF_013731165.1 Rhagoletis pomonella | reverse complement strand
AAATTGGTACAAATATAAAAATATGAGTTTATTTTAATTCAAAAAGAGCTTAAGTTTTTCGCGCACGAGCACTGCAGCCGGTGTATCAAACGAGTATATAAAATGTAATAATAGCTGTCAAAAATGCAAAACATATATATACATACAAATGTGTATACAGCGATTTGGGCATGCGTTGCCAACCACTCCTAAGATAAGCTTACAAAGGGTGCACACCTGAGATAGTTCAAAGTACAAATTCAAAAGATACAAAATTCAAAATGAAATGCACACTAGTAAGCTAGCTACAAATTGAGTTAATTAAATATAAGTGTTGCAGTGCTGGCGTAGCCAATATTATATCGTAGGATATCACTCAGATAATCTGGAAGTCTTCCTTGTTTTATGTTAAACATGAATTTCATAGCGTGATAGAAAATTTGCTGTTTCACGCTCAGCCAGTTTAATTCTGCGATCATTTCCTGTATGGGTGTGTCGTACCGCTTGTTCAAGATAAATCGCATAGCCCTATTTTTCATTTTTTGAAGGTTATCTATTTGTGCGTCGCTTGCTATAAAAAAGGTTGTTGGACAGTATATGAAATGAGGTTCAACCATAGATCTGCAGACCAGAGTCTGCTGTGTAGTCAATATGTTCCTGAAATTTTAACTTTTCATCGATATATATACCTAGGTATTTAATGATTCTCACTTTCTCAATTAATTCATCTTTAATTTTTAAACTGTAATTATTGCAGCTAACGTTAGCAGCTCTAGATATGACCATAAACTTTGTCTTGTTCACATTTAATTGCAGTCTGTTTACGCACAACCATTTATATAAACAGTGAAGGTCTTCTTGCATTTTAATCATTGCATTGGGTAGATTACTGTCACTGAGGGTTAAGAGGGTATCGTCAGCGAACAATTTTACCTTACAATTCTTCAATACTGAGTTTATGTCGTTGATATAAATATGAAAGAGTATTGGAGCTAACACCGACCCTTGTGGTAGACCAATATCTACTGCTACCTTTGTGGATAGAGCTGTGCCAATCACCGCTTGTTGCTTCCTATCAGAAAGAAAACTACGGAACCATGTAAGTTCGATGTTATCTATACCAATATATTCGAGTTTTTTTAGCTCTATTTCCCTGTCGATCGTCTCGAAGGCTCTCTTAAGGTCCACAAACACCGCCAAGATAGTTTTCTTGGAATTCAGGTCCTCCGCTCATTGTGATAAGATCAAGTTTAGAGCTGTTTCGCATGAGTGAAAAGTAGTGAGTATTTTATTTGACTCAATATAGTTTATTAGTTGATTTTTACAACCGTATCCAGTATTTTTCTAAGTTGGGAAATGGTATTTATTGGCCCCTTATATACTAATAGGGCGTAGAAGTGACCCATGCATTCAACGGAGTCTTTGGTTCCACCCTCGAATAACAAATTATTTCCACCAATTTTTATCTTGAACTTCTTTACTGTATGGATAATATCATCTGTATTAATCTCACAAAATTTAAAGGTCCCTCGACTATTTTCCTGTTGAATCGGATCATAATTAATGTTTTCTATATTACTATTAATATCGATGATACTATCAACAAAGACGTTGTTTAACTTGTCAGCGATTTCAGTACTATTGCTATATATTTTACCGTTGATTAGAACTTCTTTGATGTTTTCTTTGTGATCTGTATTATTGAAAATATTCTTCAAATGTTTCCACATTAAACGACTATCACCTCTATTAATTTACACCTTGTATTCCATATATTGTATTTTTTTAATTCTAATCACTTTTTATACGCCTTTTGTATAACTTAATTTTTTCTTTATAAGTTTCAGTCAACTGTCATACCATATATTTCTGATTTTGACCCGCTTTTGTAAATCGAAATCAAACCATTATTAATATGTTCGAGCATACCATCAGGACTGAGACTATTCAGGTCAGCGAAGGTTCATTGTCTCAAAAGATTTATGAGGTTGTCTGGGCTGTACCCATCCCACGAAGTTATATCAGACAGTTTACTGATAGGGCCTAGTTTTTTTATATCTCATTTGAACATTATAGTTTCATGATCCGATATTCTATGTTCCTCCGCTTTTTCACATGAAACTTCCTTAGCGTTCGAGTACAATAAGTCGATCAGTGTTTCGGAATATTCAGTAAGGGTGGGGTTTAGTAGCGCTCACAAATATTTCGGGCTATTCCGTCCAAAGGGGCGGCCCGATCCAAAAAAAATTCCGCACACTTGTAGTCAAGGGTCTACGCGTTATTTTATCACTCACTTTTGTAAAGTTTGGTCACTAATTTATTTACAAATTGGGTTTGAAATATGCCCTTTTTTTGTAAAATTCGGAAATTAGCGTACATTTATCATCCTATTCTCCTTAAAGCAGCCACTTCACCAATACATTTTTGTATTCCCCTTCACTTTACACTTTACTCGATTAGTTATAACTTGATTTAAGACTTTAATATTAACCAATTAATCACAATTCATTAAATAAAAACACCTTCAAAACCACGCGTCGGACTTTGGTTGCATATGCAAATTAAATGGCGGAGTTCAGCTGTCAAACTCCAAAATATGCAAAAGAATGAGAGACAAAAGAAGATAGGATATAACCCAGTAAGCATTAAAAATATACAAAGGTGTTCTCTGCAAAAGGTGTCAACTCCTTTTCTTCGCAAAACAGAAAGGAATTCTACGCAAAAATACATTTGTTAAAAATAACACTTTTTTATAAAAACTTGTTTTTTCTATTATAATTAACTTTTTTATTCTTTATTCAAAATCGCTCGATATCTAATTTGGCATAATTTCTTTTATTAAAAAATCCCACGGTTTCTGTTAGTTGGGTCATATTCCACTTCAAACTGCTCAGTTAGTGTTCTCTGCAAAATGTGTTCAGCCCCCCTTCTTTGGCAACACAGAAAGGAGAATTCTACTGCCTGAGGGTTATAATCCCTAAGGGCGGCCGAAGGCCGCCTATGCATAAAGGAATTCTACGCAAAAATACATTTGTTAAAAAGAACAGTTTTTTTATAAAAACTTGTTTTTTCTATTCTTAATTAACTTTTTTATTCTTTATTCAAAATCGCCCGATATCTAATTTGGCATAATTTTTTTTATTAAAAATCCCACGGTTTCTGTTAGTTGGGTCATATTCCACTTCAAACTGCTCAGTTAGCCTACCGCAGAACTCCACACGCAAACACCGATGGCCTACCAACTGTCATTTTGACGAGCAATGTGATTGCAAGTTTTTGTGTGTGGGCACTTTGATGTCTTGAAATAAGCATTTGCCGCATGACGCCACCAGACAACATTCTCTCAATTTCGGTGTTTAAAAACATTTAAATCTTTAAAAAACTTGTTGAATAATTTCCTAAAACGTAATCATAAATAATCCTATAAGGAACATACTTCTATTTTGATTTAATATAAAAATTGCATCGATGTTACCACCAGCACGCTTTCTTTCAAATGAAAATATGGCTGTCAAACTATCGAATTGCCTGCAATAGATGTCAAGCAATAAGCGCTGACATATATTGCAGCACATGAGAAATAGGCGGTCTCCATTGGAAATATATTTTGTGACATAGTTTTCACGACATCAGTGTTTTCCTGTGGAGACAGGGCCCTAAGAAAATTCCGTTTTTCCCCCTTTTTCAAACGGTTCCCTAGGGGCCTGTGGGAGGAGACCAAGGGGGGTGATACGCCTTTTCAGAAAGCGGAGACTGTCCCCTTTATAGTGGGGGAGGTTTTGGGGGCCCCTCCCCTCCCCCTCCGCCCACACCCCAAAAACTATGTGAGCGCTACTAAACATTTCCCTTCAGTAACCCTAGTATTAAAGTTAAGTTAAGTTTTCTCACAGTAACATCTGCCTTAATTTACATTTTTGTTTTCTGGTTTTTTTATTGTTGTTGTATTGACTTCAAATCATTATGAGAGAGGGATTAGGGATGTACCAACAAGAATATACAGCAAAAGTATGAAAGTCGTTAGAACTTGGAAATATAGTGGTGGCTGAAACAAAAAGTGTTAAACCATGTTACAGTTTTGCTCGTCACTGTATGTCAGAATATAATTTGCCAATGGAGACTGCTCATTGCTCTTCGAGAGCAATATATATCAGAGCTTATATCTTGCCATCTATTGCCGGCAATTTGGTGGTTTGACAGCTACATTTTCATTTGCACGAAGACTTCGTAGCTGCAACATCATTATTTGGGGTGTTCACAGTTCGTTCCAAATTGTGTCTGAAAATGTAGACGTCTACATTTTGAGACATCTTTAGCATCAAACTGTGAGCACCCCTTTCTAGCAGTCGTCGCAAAATCGTCTCAAAACTTTGCTGGTGTTGCCAGACATTTCCTCTTTGCATGCATTTTTTATATATCGCCTTTCGATTTTTTTTCTGAAAAATTGTAATTATTTAACTTAATTACCAATTCCTAATATTTGTTATTTCTTTTCCTTGATTTGTTTCTTTTCATCAGAAATTGCGCTCAAATTAAATGCAAATACAAAAAACGTGCCCAATAAATTAAAAAAATTTTATTAGTATTGCCATAATGCAACCCTGCTGCGAGGTTGCAAAATGTAGACGCGTAAAAAACATACCTTTGAGTGTGACAAAATGTAGACGGCGTCGTTTTCCAATTTTGTATGGGAAACAACAACACCACAGATTTTACGGTTAGAAATCGTCTTAAAATGTAGACGTCTACATTTTGAGACACTATTTGGAACGAACTGTGAACACCCCAATTATTTTAATATAAAAGCAAAAATTGAGCTGTTTCCTGTTAAAATATTTGTAATTATGTATTTGGATGTAAAATAGCCTATTTTCTAAATTTTTAAGCGATTAAATCCGGCAAAAATACGTTTTTGAAGCTATCTTACAAATGCTTATATCAAGATATAAAAAGCCCACACAAATATTGCCACTGATATAACTCTATCTAGCGCCAAATAATGACAGCTGGGCAGCAATAAATTTTATCCTGTGGAGACGGCCAGTAAATGCGATGTTTCTTTTTAAATGCTGCAACCACGCTGCATAAAGCTCGGAACACTTTGACGACAGCAAGCGACAAGCAGCATCTGTCAAATTTTAAATACACACGTTCTTACGGACACAATTATTTTGACGACAGCACGACATCTTGGCTGCAGGACTGCAATTGTCGACGTCGCCAAATTAAATCTATTTCTAATTTTGCCGGCGACAATGAGTAGATGTAGTGCTGCAAAATTCAATTGTCGCAAAATTAATCACATATTCTTGATTGTTCATGTTTTTCTTATTTACTTAAATAAAAATACACAATTTGTGAAATAAATATACCAAAATGTCAAACTTTAAAATCAGCTGTTTGCTATGTCACTGAGGTCTTCAAAATGTTTAAGAAGCTGGCTTCAAGGCGACATTTGTCGACAAAATGATGTCGCTGTCGTTACGTCGTGAAGTTGCAGTCGTCAAAGTGTTCCGAGCTTAACACTGTGAAAAGCTCAGTCAACAAAACTGTTATCGCCTGCGAGATAAGAGTAGAATGCAAGCAAAATTTGCAAGCATGTGAAGACGTCCGGTGAACTGTATGGTATTAATTGTTTAGAATCGGTTATTCGGTTAGTCGTGCCATCACTACGTAAGAGTTAAATTCTTTGTTTAAAATAATTTATTTAATTAAACTGTTTAGAACCCAAACTAAAATATGGCTACTGGTGTTTTGCCCTTTGTTCGGGGCATTGATTTCACAAAAAATGATTTCAGTGTAAGTGGTTTTGCGTGTATCAGTTTTGGCTGCTCGTTCCATGTAAACACCCGTATATACGTATATGAACATACCTACATTATAGGCCCGTCCACATAGAACTTTGGCGTTGCGTTGGTGTTGGCGTCGCTTCAACAGCTGACTATGAATACATGAATTCAAATGCAGCCGTCCACATAGCCAAAATTCGACAACGCTCACGCCAACACAAAGCAAAAAGATGGCCAACTCTCATCTTTTCGCGTGCGTCCTCGTCAGCTGTTGCAAATAAATAAAATTATGTGAAATATTTTCCTTTTTAATCAAGTGCGGGCAAGAAATATCGTTTTTAATGCAATTATTGATATGAAATATTAATTTATCTGTCGTTAGTATATTAATGTAGTGGCCCAAGCATTCGCTGCCAAGCGCTCATTGTAGCAAGCATACTTTTAACGTGCGTTCTGTCAAACCAACGCCAACGCCAAAGCTAACACGAAAGTTCTATGTGGACCGGCCTTATATACATAAATATCGGCACCCGAAATCACAGTAGGAGCGTTCCTTATCTCCCAGAAATAGTCAGAAAAAGTCCGAAGTAGTCAGATTTAGTCCAAAAAGCGTTCCTTAACTCGGAAATGGCAATGGTATCGTGCCTATTTATATATGTTGAGCGAATTTTATGCTTCGGCGCCCTTGTCGAGATGTAGGTTCCATCAATGCAGCCTAATACGTTAGGAAAGCCACAGATTGCAGCAAAATCGTTTGCTATAATCTCTTTTTCAGCAGCACTTTGAGGGAATTTTATGATGTTCGGTGAAAGCTCAAGCAGAAATTATTATTGTATACAATTATGTTCGGAATTCTCTATACAAATATGTTCCAGCTTTTTCAACATAATATCCCTGTCAATTGTCTCGAAGGCTCTTTTGAGATCAATGAATACAGCCACAATATTCATCCTGGAATTAAGGTCCTCTTTCCAATGTGATAGAACCAGGTTTAGAGCAGTTTCACATGAGTGTTTAGCCCTGAAACCTGATTGCTCCTTAATGAGTATATTATTAGACTCGATATAGTATGTTAATTGTTTTTTTACAGCCGTTTCCAATATTTTTTCCAATTTAGGGAGGGTATTTATTGGCCTCAGTTCCTCAGCTTTAATGGTATTTTTAATCTTTTTTACTGGGACTATGGTCGAAGTTTTCCATTCATTTGGTACAGTTCCTGACCGTAGGCTATTATTTACTAGCAGGGCGTAAAAGTGACCCATATATTCCACAGAATCTTTAATCACACCTTCGGTTAATATATTATTTCCACCAATTTTTGTTTTGAATTTCTTAACAATAGAGATAACATCATCTGTACTAATTTCATCATATTTAAAACTAGTTCGACGATTTTCCTGTCGTATCAAGTCCCCGTCAATGTTTTCTATATTTCTATTTATCTCGACGATACTATCCACAAAGAAGGTGTTTAACTTGTCGGCAATTTCACTACTATTTCTGTACATTTTGCTATTCATAAGCACTTCCATGATGTTTTCTTTGTTGTCAGTGCTATTGACAATATTTTTCAAATATTTCAACATCAAACGCCTATCATTTCTATTTTTTTCAACTTTGTCTTCCATATTTTGTATTTTTTTAGTTTTAATCATTTTCTTATACCTTTTCTTTATTTCATTATATTCTACCCAATCACCTGTGACTGTTGCCTTTTGGTATAACTTGAACTTTTCCTTATTGGTTTCAGTCAATTGTCTATTATACCATTTATTTCTAATTTTAATGCGAGTTTGTACCCTAGAAGTAAGTTTATTCATACTCGAAATCAAGCTATGATTAATATGTTCGAGCATGTCATCAGGGCTGAGATTATTCAGGTCAGTAAAGTTGGGTTGTCTCAAGAGGTGTACGAGGTTGTCCGGGGTGTATGCTTCCCAAGAAGTTATTTCTGACAGCTTATTGATAGGGCCTAGTTTTCTGTATTGCGCCTAAACATTATAGTTTCGCGATCCAATATTCTGTTCTCCTCGGCTTTTTCCCATACAACTTGTTTCGAGTTCGAGTACAACAAATCCATGATACAAAAAAGAAGGTAGTTTCATTTAATGACATTCGTTGTTGTTGTTAACCATTTCATTCAATTCATGCTACCTGATCACGAGCAGTAATATATATATTTTTTTTTTCAAGCAGAAGTTTTCGTCAGTCCACTCAAAGATGTCGAATATGATGAACCTGAAAATTAATGCATAATCTCAAAAATGGGGTTGACGAAACTAGGTTTCAGAACGGATGAAGAAAGTGATCAGAGTTATACTTATGCTAATTGGTTATCGGAGGGCGGTCTGTGCAAGCCGAATTCAAGTTTTTTGCATACATTGGAAATTTTAAATTCGAAATTTGTTGAAGTTAATGGTGATCGCTAACCACAAAGCCTAATTTTTTGCAAAATCTGTTGCGAAATTTTAAAGTAAATTTTCACGAATCTCGAATTTCATGTGAACAAATATTCCCAAAATTATAAAGCAAACGAAAAATAATTGTTTCCAATTTGTTTTTGTTTTGCATGTTAAGTTATGAGAACAATTTATTCACATGGAATTGGCGATTATAAAAAGATTTATTTGGAAAGAGCATTCTTTAGAATTAGATTTTTAAGAAAATTAAACACAATGAACTACAAAAACTAAGCCCATTCGTAATAAAAAGAGCAATAGACGGAATATCAACTCAAATAGAAAACATAAAACAACTCAAAGACGGTTCACTACTACACGCAACTCAAGAATAGCAGAGAAATTCTTAAAACTAAAAATGATTGCTAATCTTTGTCAAGTCACGGTAAAATACCAAGACAATTTAAACACGGTAAAAGGAGTAATCTATGCTCCTTGTCTAAACTATGTAAACGACGAAGAAATCATGCAGGAACTAAAAAGCCAAGGCGTAACGAGTATATACAAATTCACTCGCATGACTGAGGGAAAAGTTATTCCCACTGGCAAAATTGTCCTATCTTTTTACCTCTATCACCTACCCAAAGTCATTGATATTGCTTGGTATAAAGTAAAAGTTTCGCCATATTATCCAACACCCATGCGGTGCAAAAACTGCCAGCTACTAGGGCATACCAAAACACGCTGCACCAGTCCTGCCACATGCGAGGGCTGCAATCTTCCACCCCATTCACCAGCTGACTGCACACGTAAGCAATGTGCAAACTGTGGCAGCGATCACGCCTCTTCAGATAAAGACTGTCCAAGATTTAAGCAGACTCAGGAAATACTAAAAATTAAAACCATCGCTAAATGCTCCATGGGAGAAGCACAGCGCAAATACAACGAAACTAACACTCCAAATGCAAACTCCAAAAGCACGTATTCAAACGTCACCATAACAGGTGAATCAACGCCCATCAACAAAGCACCATCATCACCAAACAACGTCCGGCTACATCTCCACCAACAAAAACGAATCTACCAAAACTACAAAAAACGCAAGAACCACTCCAAAGCAATAGCTTTAACAATAATACTAACAAAACAACAACAACATCACTCATTCAAAACATAAACTACAACCAACAGCAAAATTCACGCCATCACATATCCCAGAAAACCAAAATGATACTTAACAACATATCTACTGTCTCACCATGTATGAGGTGGGTTTTGTCGAAGGCTGAGGTGAGCTCAGCCGATCCAGAGTCCAGCGAAGGTCCCACTAACCCCCACCAAATAAAACACACTATTTCCGTGTATTTACCTCGAACACACACACACACACAGCGCTATGACTAGAGTGCCAGCAACCTTATGTCCAAAGAGAGGGGGAGAGAGAGAGCGAAAGAGTGCGAGGTAACGTTCGTTGTTGTCGGGCGGTCGGGACGTAGTGAATGACGATGAGAGCGCTAGGAGCACAGCGGATGACTCTCAGGAGCGGCGGAGCAACGGTGAGGGCGATAGCAGCGCGGCGGGTGACTCTTGGCTACAGCGAAGCAACGGTGATAGCGCTAGCAGCACGGTGGGTGAGTCTCAACAACTGTTGAGCAGCGGTGACCAGCGGCGGCGGCACGGCGAGTAATTCTCCGCAACGGTTGAGAGCGCTAGCAGCACGGCGGGTGAGTCTCAACGTACCGCCGCTCCCATAATTGCACACTACGTGAGTAAGGGCTGGAATAGGGGCGGCTCGGCCAGCCGGTTAGTGCGTCCGAAAAGACACCACTAGGCGCCAACCGATTGGTCGAGCCGTGCTTGGATTAAGCAGCCGGAGACGATTTAGTGCTTCCGAAGACACACCACTAGGCGCCAACCGACTAGTCAAGCCCAACGCTTACCTAGCGAGACTGACTCGACTGCGCACTTGTTCAGCTTTTTATACTCGTTGCTGCGTATTTGGTTTGAGAATTCGTCGTGTGCGCTATCCTGATGGTAGCTGGCGAACGAAGTGGTTGGTATGCTGCTAGCAGTGTTTTGCCTGATGCTTACATTGTTGCGTATGTACGGCGGTGTATATATGTGCAGTGGAGTGTGTATGCTTCGTTTGTACGTTGTCGGTATGTATCGGAGGGTATGTATATGCGTTGTTATGTGTACAGTGGTGTATGTACGTTTGTATAGTGGGATATGTATGTACGGTGGGGTACGTATGTACTCTATCATGCTGTGTACTATTGTTTCGTAGTGAATTGCTGGCGCGATCAGGGCCGTGGCGTGACACTAGGGCGTTTCGATTTTTGTATTTGACCATCCATCGCGTTCTGTTCGTGACTCGGCCGTTTTAGTCGAAAATTATCGGCGAAGTCTTTTCTTTCTGTGTCGAGTAGAGCTAGCGCGTGGTCATGGGCGTCTGGGGGGTTAACTTCTTCGACGGGGTGCAGCTATTTTCGGCGGTGTCCCCACTGTTTGGCGGTCCGCCTGTTGCCGTGTCTACGACGCTTGGTTTGCAATCGGGTGATCGTGGCCCGTCGGGGCTGGGTGGTCGCTCGTTGTTGGCGGGTGCTTCTGTGATTGCGCCAAGAGGTTCGTTCGGTGCTGCGGCTGCTGCCAGGAGTGGTGGCCCCCGAAAGATCTGGACCCGCTGAATCCTGGCTTTGTTGGGTGGCCAGGGTACGCTTTCGAATGGCGGACACCATGGTTGGACGCGTTGCGGTTCATCCGGCGGAACTGAGTGACGGTTTCTGCGACTCATCACTCTGGTGTATCTGACGTGACTGGCGGGGATGATAAGATGGAGAATGTGTTTCGGTTGTTATGCGTTGAACGGCTTCAAGTCCTGCAGGTGCGCGTGCGTTGGTTGTTTGTCGGGCCGCTCGGGGTTTACGAGTTTCATCGTGTTGGTGGAGATGTACTTGGTGATCGTATATGGGCCTGAGAATTTCGGCGCGAGCTTCTGAGCATAGTTGTCGGCAGCCGAGGAGAGAGGGTGATCTCGCTTCATTACCTTCTCTCCTACTCTAGGTTTCCACGGCCGTCTGCGTAGGTCGTAGTACTATTTCTGCTGTTGGCCGCCACGGCGAGGTGCCCCTTTATCTCTGCCCATAGCTCGGTGATGGCTGGGGATGCCGTGGGGTGTTGTTAGGGTACTGCCCCTTCGGTACGTATCTGCCGTGGTGCCGCTGGATTGCGTCCGAAGTTGATCTCCGCGGCGGAAGCTCGCGTTGATTCGTGTTGGGCCGTATTGATGGCAAAGGCGATCTGGGGGAGCTCCTGGTCCCAGGTGCGATGATCTGTCCTTGAACGCTGTGCTATCATGGTTTTAACTACCCGATTGGTTCGCTAGGTCAGGTTTTCATGAGGGGCGTAGGCTGCGGTGAATTTGTGCTCTATGCGATGCTCGCTGAGAAATTCCGCTAGGGCTTTCCCCACAAACTGCTTTCCGTTGTCGCTGAGAAAGATGGCTGGGCAGCCAAACCGGTAAATGATTCTCTCCTGGAGTGCTTTGATGACGTTGGCGGTGGTGGCTTGGCTCACGGGAATTAACTCAACCCATTTAGAGAATTTATCGACCAGGACGAGGAGGCACGTGTTTCCTTGTTTGGAGCGTGGAAGTGGTCTGACAAAGTCGGCCGTGACGACTTCCCATGGTCGCGAGCACTGCATGGTGGCCATTAATCCTACTGGTCGTCTTTGTTCCACCTCGTACTCGGCGCAGGACAGGCCCCTTCGTACTTGCTTGAGTACGTCACGGTACATCCCAGGCCAGTAGTAGTTCTGCTGTGCTCGCTTGAGAGTTTTCTTGACGCCTAGGTGTCCGGCTGCTGCGGCGTCATGCACCTCTTGCAGGATATCTGGTCTGCGACTGGTGGGGATACAGAGCTTCCATTGAGGCGCACGAAGAGCTTGTTGCGCGGCGCGATGTGACGGAACAATCTATTGTCGATGATTTGGTAGTCCGGGTTGCGGCTGTTGCTGTACTGTCCTCAGTTTTCTCTCGTACCACTCGCTGGTGCTGGTTTCCACGGCGTAGAGTGTATCTGCTCCATCATCGGTTGTTGTCAGGGGACATCGTGAGAGTGCGTCTGCTACTACGTTCAGCGCTCCCTTTCGATATTCGATGTCAAAATTATACTTGGAGTTCGAGCGCCCACCTCGCCAGTCGTCCGGATGGGTTCTGCAGCGAGTGTAGCCACTTCAATGAGTGGTGGTCGGTGATTACTGTGAAGTGGTATCCTTCCAGGTACGGTCTCATCTTGCGAATTCCCCATAGCACGGCGAGGCACTCCTGTTCGGTGGCTGAATAACTCTTCTCCAGGTCGTTCAGGCTTCGGCTGGCGTACGCTACGACTCTCTCGTGGTCGGTGTGACGTTGAAACAGGACCACTCCGAGCCCTTCTCCGCTAGCGTTGGTTTGGAGGAAGAAGGGGCGGTTGAAGTCGGGGCAGCAGAGTACTGGCGCGGTCGTCAGCTTCTGTTTTAATGCAAGGAACGCGTTTGCTTGTGGTGCGTCCCATACCCAAGTCTGGCCTTTCTTCAGCAGTTGGTTGAGTGGTGCTGCAACTGCGGAGAAATCGGCGACGAAACGACGGTACCATGTTGCGAGACCGAGGAATCGACGAAGCTCTCGGATATTCTGAGGCGCTGGCACCTCTCGTACGGCGGATATTTTTGCAGGATCAGTGTGTATTCCCTCTGAGCTAACAATGTGGCCGAGGTAGTGGAGCTTCTGTTGCACAAAGCTACATTTATCGAAGTTCACCTGCATCCTCTTCCTTTGGAGTCGTTCGAACACCTCGCGTAGATTGCTCATGTGCTCCTCGCAGGTGTCTCCTAGGATGATTATGTCCTCTAGATGCAAGAATACTTTCGGCTGTAGTTCGGGCGGAGGATCGCGTCGAGAGCGCGCTGGAATGTCGCTGGCGCGGAGTGTAACCCGAACGGCATGACTCCACTGAACCAGCGCTCTCCCTGGTACGGTGAAGGCGGTGTACGGCCGTGATCCTTTGGCTAGGCGTATCTGCCAGTAGCCATTCTTCAAATCAATCGTGGATATGTACTTCGCCTCTCTGAGCTGGTCGAGGATCGCTCCGATCTGAGGCAGCGGGCATGCGTCTTGTTCGCTGGCGGCATTGAGCTGGCGGTAGTCTATGCACATCCTCCAGCTTCCTTGCTTCTTACGAACAAGGACAATCGGCGAGCTGTACGCGCTCTTTGATGGTTCGATCCGCTTAGCCGCCAGTAACTCGTCGACTTCAGCATTGATCAGGGTGGGCAAAAACTCGGAGTTCGAGCGAGCGACCGAGCAAACTCCTACTCAATGCCTCGCAGACAACGAGGCGCTTGCAGCTCGTACTCGTAGCAGCAATGAGGCGATGCACCAGAAGTTTGGCTCGCTCGCCAAACGAGCGAGCGCTGCTGGTTTGCTCGCGCTCCTATTAAACGAGCGAGGCTGTTGTGTGTTGCCTCGCTCGCAGTGCGAGGCGAGTAGCTGTCTGCATACTCACTCTGCTAGGAAAGACGAGTGAGCGACGAGCGAGCGCTCCGAGTGTACTATACAACACATGTATTTTTGTGCATAAAAATGTGGGAATGTATGTCAATAGATTATGTACGAAAGTATGTTAATAATTGTATGTACATATGCATACATATATCGTTACCTTAATATAGAAAGGCCCTAACTCATTTAGTCGCTGAAACGCAAAAAAAGCCGTTACTGACTAAAACTTTTTATTGCTTAAAATGATGTGGGGATTTATAATTCGATGAAATGCATCGTAAACAATCATAACGGAGATTTTGGATTTTTACTTAGTTTAGGCTTTTTGTATTTCAGCGGCAATATCAGTTAGGGCCTTTCTATATTAAGGTAACGATATGTAAAGTATTATATTAGGGCAGCATTTAAAACAACAAATAAAATTGATTACATACATAAGCATAGATTATGGAATGATTTTTTTTTAGAGTTATATTCATACATGTGTACACACCTCACATGCATATTTATATATGTTTGTATGTTTGTATGTACGTATTTATGTATATATGCATTTATGTATGTATGTACATATCGTCCCGTTTCTGCCTTAACCTCGTATCTGCAATAGAGGTATTTTAGAGAGTGCAAGAAAAAATGCTTAATTTCTTCCCCGTAGGATACACTAAACGCATTTTTTACTTAATATTTCGGGTTCCACTAACAGTAGTGAGGACACTCATTAAGTTTTTGTTCTATTTTCAAACAGTGTGACGCTTAAACAGCTGTTAGAAGTGGTAATATTAGTTTTCCAAAAAATTGTAGATACGTGGTTAAGGCAGAAACGGGACGATATGCATGTATTTTGTCTTTACAGAGAAAAGTAAGTAACGAAGATATTATAATCGTTTGTGCCGCAGAAACAAAAAGCAAGTTATGCTGTGTACCTGAATGAAATATAGCCCATGGTGAAAAAATTTATTTGTGGCCTGTTGTTCAAGGACAGGTATGCATGTATATTTGGATATGTAGACATGGGAAAATTTGCGTAAACAAAGAATAGAGACCGGTTCGCATACAACTTTGGCGTTGCGTTGGCGTCGAATTTCAAAGCAGCCGTCCACATATCCAAAATTTGGCAACGCTAAGGCCAACACAAAGCAGAAAGATCGCTGCGTCGGGCGCCAGCTGTTGCAAATAAATAAAATTAAATGAATGTTTTTTCCTTTTAATCAAATGAAGGCAAGAAATATAATTTTTCATGCAATTATTGATATGAAATATTAATTTATCTCTCATTAATATGTTAATTTAGTGGCCAAAGTAGTCTCTGCCAAGCTTCATTGTAGAACGCATACTTTTAACTTGCGTTCTGTCAAACCAACGCCAACTGCAAAGTCAACGCGAAAGTTCTATGTGGACCAGCCTTAATTATCAAATAGTAGTTTGTATTATCCTACATACATACATATGTATGGGGGCTAAACCAGGAATATTCATTTGAAAATGCTGATGTCCTACTCATTTATGAAATGAAAGACAAAATAATGAGTTTTATAAATATTATATTCTGATTTATACATATGCAACATAGTTACTTAGTCAAATTACTTAGTAGTTACTTGTATGTAAGAATACAAAGACAAATTATTTATCAGAATCATTGCCCCTTACATATTGAAAAAAAGTAATAAAAGCTCTCAAAAAAGCAAAATCGCTACAGCGAAAAAAGTGTTTGAAAAACCGCATAAATTCAAATCCGCATAAAAAGAGACCTAAGTGTATAAGTTGAAATTTTATAAGAAATTCTTGAACATTAAAAACATTATACCTACATAGATATGTATGCACATATGTGCCTACCTAGTAGATAAAACTGGTCAAAATATCACGAATCGTATTCTTCTGTGCATGAGAATATATACATAAATATATACAAACATATGTGTATATGTATGTATACATATCTGCATGCGTGCATACAATCCTTTACTCGAAATTCTTAGTTGCTGCAATTTTTATCCCATACATTTTTGCCGACCAAACAACGCGTTTGCCTGTCTAATCTGCTTGCCTCATTTGCCTCGCTCGTTTACTCGCCTCATCTGCCTCGCTCTTTTACTCGCCTCGCTCGTCTGCTGCTGCAAATGAGTGCCTCGCTCGCAACGACGCCCTCGCGAGGGCAGAGCTAATGAGGCCCTCGTTTGCTTGCCGCTCTACTCTTGCGCTGCCCTCGTTTGCTTACTCGCTCGCTGGCTGCTCAGCGCGTGCGCTCGTACTTAACAAGTGCTCGTTTGCAAACAGCCTCGCGTGTTGCTCGTGAGTTGCGCTAGCTCAGAGCAAACTAACGAGCGAGCGAGGGGCTAAAATGATGCAAATCCGAACCCTGGCATTGATCACCTGTTGCATGGCCGGATTGCGGGGGTAGTAACGCTGTTTCAGCGGCCGGTTGTGCATAAGGGTGATAACATGCTCAGCGGCGGTGCTAGGTCCGGTAATTCTGCTGAAGGTCTGCTGGTGGTGTGCCAGGAATTCGGCCAGCTGCTTATTCTGTTCTCCGTTCAGATGTTCTCTCTCGGCTAATGTGTACAGCTGGGCGGGTGCATCCGTCGTTCGTCGGGTAGGTGCAGGCAGTGGTTGTCCATCCAGGATGAGGATGGCTCCTCTGTCCCTAAGGAAATCCAACCCCAGGATCATGCGTTCGGCGAGATTTGGGAGTGCCGAAGCCAGGGTGGTTGTTGCTCGCTCGTTGTACATCATCCTTACTGGGTAAGTATACAAGCTGGAGACGCAGGTTTGATCGGCCAACTGGCCGGTGATTTCGGTGATTAGGTCGATGCTGGATTTTCCTCTCTTCCAGGTGCTGACGTATGGACTTGTCGATTTAGGTGAGCGTTGCGCCGGTGTCCAATAGTGCCCGTACGCTTATACCTTCTACGCTCACATTGATGTAGTAGCGACCATCTACTTTGCCTCCTTGTTGGGTGCTAGTGTCCATAGGGACGGCGGCGATCGGAACTGTTCCGGTGCTGCGTATTTTGCGGGGCGGCTTAACGGTGCCAGTGTTGCACGGACAATCCCGGGAGAGGACGTTATCTGGACCGCACCTAGAGCAGAACAGTCTTTTCGTCCTTCGGCATCGGAAGCGGAGGTGCCCGCGCCCTTTGCGACGCCAGCAGGATTCCTCTCTGCTGTACCTTTCTTCTAGGGGAGTTAGGCTGTGTGCTGCTTGTCTGCTGTTTCTGGCCTCTTCGCCTTTCAGAAGCTCAAATTCGTCGGTGAGATCCATCAGCTCCTCGATTGTTTTAAGCTCCCCTCGCTTGACGAAGAGACGATACTCCACACGTAGGCCATCGTAGATGCGTTCCAGGTGGTCGGGTGTTGGCGTATAAGCGTTTGTAGTGCCAAGATTTAATCCTTGGCCTTCTCTCGGTTTTGTTGGTGTCGCTGCCGGATGGCATCTTCAAGCTGACTCATGTATCGCCGTGGGAGGAAGAACCGTTCTATTTCTGCACGGAATGCTGCCCACGAATGTGGGCTTGTTCGAGTTGCAATCACAACCGCAGTGTTGCGCGAATTATTAAAGTATCACGTTCTGTGTGAATTTCCAGCAATGTATTATCAGTTGGGCAGTTGCAACAATGTTGCCATTTTTCATCAGTAAGGCAGTAATGCCGCTTTTATTACGTGCCTCGAACAGGCCCTACATCTGTGGTTTTCGCACGCGGAACCATTGTAGGGCCTTCCCGCGTAACACTTCAGGTAGGGTTGGGAGGAGGTTGTCCAGTGGGATGCGGTAGCATTCGGCTAGCTCTTCGATCCTCTCCAAGAAGTCGTGTAGCGCGTCGCCTCCCGAAAAATGTACGCCCCATCGGCGAATGGTATTCATTAACTCGGCGTCGCTGATCTCGCCACGCTTTGTTGCAGGCTTCGTCTCCAGTGGCAGTGGACTATAGTTGTCGATCCGGACGGTGGGAATGGTGCTGGGTTGCAGCTTTACTGGTCTCTCCTCTTCTGCTTTAATCTCCTCTTCCAAATCTCTAAATAAATCCTCTGTTGATTTGCGATGTCGCTTCGCTTTCACATATGCGCTAAGCGCGTTGCGCAGGTCGGCGACTGTATATCCCTCTACGAAAATTCGGTGCCGCTTGCACTCCTCTATTAACTTCTCCTTCTTGGTGTTACTCTCGCTGGCGCGTGTGTCATATGTTGGTTGTGGTGTGTTCGCCGAGCCCGTTTCCGCAGTGTTGCTCTAGCGCCATTTATGAGGTGGGTTTTGTCGAAGGCTGAGGTGAGCTCAGCCGATCCAGAGTCCAGCGAAGGTCCCACTAACCCCCACCAAATAAAACACACTATTTCCGTGTATTTACCTCGAACACACATACACAGCGCTATGACTAGAGTGCCAGCAACCTTATGTCCAAAGAGAGGGAGAGAGGGAGAGAGAGAGAGCGAGAGCGTGCGAGGTAACGTTCGTTGTTGTCTTGCGGTCGGGTCGGAGTGGATGACGATGAGAGCGCTAGCAGCACGGCGGATGACTCTCAGGAGCGGCGGAGCAACGGAGAGGGCGCTAGCAGCGCGGCGGGTGACTCTTGGCAACTGCGAAGCAACGGTTGAGCCACGGTGAGAGCGCTAGCAGCACGGTGGGTGAGTCTCAACAACTGTTGAGCAACGGTGACCAGCGGCGGCGGCACGGCGAGTAATTCTCCGCAACGGTTGAGAGCGCTAGCAGCACGGCGGGTGAGTCTCAACAACTGTTGAGCAACGGTGACCAGCGGCGAGCGGCACGGCGAGTAACTCTCCGCAACGGTTGAGAGCGCTAGCAGCATGGCGGGTGAGTCTCAACTACTGTTGAGCAACGGTGACCCGACGGGTGATCTTCGGCAGCGGATGACTTCTAATAGCAACGGATGGTTCGTACTGTTACTCGGCGACTCGTCAACCGATGGAGCGGAGCGACCTAGCAAGACTAGCGAGACTCGTCAGGTACCGCCGCTCCCATAATTGCACACTACGTGAGAAGGGGCTGGAATGGGGGCGGCGGTAACCGCGGCTCGGCCAGCCGGAGACGATTTAGTGCGTCCGAAAACACACCACTAGGCGCAAACCGGCTGGTCAAGCAATGTTTGGGTTAACTAGTCAGAGACGATTTGGTGCGTCCGAAGACACCACTAGGCGCCAACCGAGAGGGTATGTATATGCGTTGTTATGTGTGTACAGTGGTGTATGTACGTATGTATAGTGGGGCATGTATGTACGGTGGGGTACGTATGTACTCTATCGTGCTGTGTACTATTGTTTCGTAGTGAATTGCTACGTTACACATGCACTAAACTTACCCAACAATTATTAAACAAAAACGATTATTTCATGCCAATACCCGACTCTGACGAAGAACCTAAACTATAAAATATTAATATAATATATTTTACATAATAATTGACAATAAATCAACAATATACATACATACATATCGATTATGGATTTTAAAATAATGCAATGGAACATAAAAGGTTTCTTTAATAACATGTGTGAACTAAACCTATTGATAAAAGAACAAAATCCAGCTTTCATTTCACTACAAGAAACGCATTGCCAGCAGAACTTCAACCCATATCCTCCAAACGGCTACACAGGTTATTCTAGAACTCACCAGAGAATACAACAGCCAAGCAAGGAATAGGAGTGCTTATTAAAACTAATATTCCACATAAAATAATTTCTTTAAACTCGGATTTACAAATCATAGCTATAGAAATAAGCTCCAACATAAAATTTACAATTATTTCTTACTACTTCCCACCACTTCAACAAATTCCCTCCAAAGAAATCACGGATCTACTCGCTCCTATACAAACTCCAATCCTTTTCCTAGGCGATTGCAACAGTTGGAATCCGTTGTGGGGTTCACCAACGTGCAACAAAAGAGGTAAAGCTGTGGAGTACATAATTAATCAATTGGATCTTTCAATTTTAAACGATGGAAGACCTACTTATCTTTCAACGCACGGAACTTTCACTCATGTGGACATCACATGCTGCTCACCAAGCCTACTCCTAATGACCACTTGGAACATATTAGACGACCTCTTCAACAGTGACCACTTTCCCATAATCACGAAATTAAAATTAACCCAGGAAAATGTAAAACACCACCGTGAAAAAAAGTTTCTACTCGACCTCGCCAATTGGAAAAAAATTCAACAAAACTGTCAATGAAGAACTATCAAAGAGACCGTA
>NW_023458561.1:3906770-3908053 GCF_013731165.1 Rhagoletis pomonella | reverse complement strand
AAAAAATTCAACAAAACTGTCAATGAAGAACTATCAAAGAGACCGTATTGTGAAAACGCCAACAAAGAAGCTAATAACATAGAAAAATCAATCTGTGTAGCAGCCAACGCTTCCATTCCACAATCGTCCAATAAAATCAAAAAACACGTTCCTTGGTGGAACAAAACATTAGCAGATCTCCGCAACCAAAAAATGACATCCTGGCATATCTTCCAAAAATCTCCTACACAACAAAATCTTCTAGAATACAAAAAGCGTAACGCTATCTTTCGAAGGGAAATGAAACGCACAAAAAAAGCTAGTTTTGAAGATTTTGCCAATTCAATTAACATAAATTCAACTTCACAAGAACTATGGAGCAAAGTCCGGAGGCTAACCAACTGTAATAAGCAAACATCGATATACGCAATAAAAACAGCTCAAGTTACAACAACCGAATCCAAGCCTATGGCCAACCTTCTTGCTCATAACTGGTCTCAATATTCCAATGACTCAAACTTCGCAGATGAATTTAAGCAAGCTTAAAACTCTGATATAACACCAAATCAACCAACCCAACTGCAAGAAAAATGGAAACTCCTATCTCAATGGAAGAACTACAGTGCCGGACAAAAGTATTGGCAAAGAGAATTTTTCGCAATATCTGAAAAGTTTTTTATTCTAATTTATTTTCGATAATTTTTTATAAATATATAGTTCGTCCTACACCAACCGGTTTATAAACCTTTTTTAAAGCTATTTTATTTTTTATGAATAAGGCCATAAATCTATAAATTTCCAAATCTTACTGAATCTGCCTAGCATTGACATAGAAAATAGCGAAGACTATAAATCTACAAAGCAAAATAAAAACATGTCTGTCCATTTTAAATACTCAAAAGGTGTTGACAGACAGCTGAGAACCTATCGTTATACATATTTGCGTATCCAAATTGCCGAAAGATACCCGATTACTATGGGAGAAATCCATTGCCCACAAGAAGAAATCTTCCCACATGGTCTCAAATGGACGAATTTCTAACGTCCAGATTTCAAGTACTAGAAAGTGTAGAAATGAAATTTCCAAAGCTTGTACCCAGGAGTTCTAATCTCTCAAAATCCAACCGTAAAATCAATGCTTTTCAAACATATTCTAAAACAGTGTATCCCTGTTATTTATGCAACACACCACATCCCATGAAAAAGTGTTCAATACTTAAAACATTCGCAATACAAAGGCGCATAAAATTTGTTAAGGCTAATAAATTATGCCGAAATTGCCTCGCCTTCAATCATACCTTGGC
>NW_023458561.1:3903971-3906670 GCF_013731165.1 Rhagoletis pomonella | reverse complement strand
TCTAACTCTAAGGCCCATCTAGCTATCCGGCTATTCACAAGTTTTTTTATTAAGTGTCATTGTCAATGAGTTGCAATCAGTTAGTATTTTAAACTTAATCCCTTCTAAGTACACTCGAAATCTTCTTAGTGCGTAAATAATGGCTAGCGTTTCCAATTCGAAGCTGTGGTATCTACTGTCGGCATCGGAAGTTCTTTTCGAAAAAAATGCTATGGGATGAAGGTGGCCATCGTCTTGTTTCTGTAACAAAATAGCGCCGAAGCCGTGTGCACTAGCATCACAGTGCAGCTCCGTCTCTTTCTTGTGGTTATATATTGCCAGCACTGGGCTCGATACTAATTTTTCCTTGAGGGTTCGAAAAGCATTGTTGCATTCTTCTTTAAAGGTCATATAATGGTCGGGCGAGTACTGAAAAGGATTGAACAAATTTTCTAAAATAGGAACAAAGTCCAATGAAAGCCTGAAGTTCCCGTTGATTCTTTGGAGTCGGATAATTCGTTACCGCTTTAATGTGGGATTCGGAAGGGCGTATACCGTGTTCTGACACCGTATAACCTAAGTATTCAATATCACTATATGCGAATTTGCATTTGCTGAGTTTCATCTGGAGGCCATGTTCGGATAGTTTCTCTAATACTTTCTTAACTAAATCGTAGTGGGTATCTATTGTCCTACTACCAATGATGATGTCATCCATATATACTATTATTTCACCCTTCTCAATAAATTTTTTCAAAATTTTTGTTATGAATCTTTGGAAAATGGCTGGGCCATTTTTGAGTCCAAATGGCATTCTTATGAACTCATATTGTCCGTTTGGAACTACAAACGATGTATACTTAATCGAGTTTTCCTCCATTTTAATTTGAAAGAAACCTGACTTCAGATCTAGAAGGGTAAATATTTTATTACCCCCAAGATATTCCAAACAGTCTTCTATCAATGGAAGTGGGTAATTATCTCTCACAATCGATTTATTTAAGTTTCTATAATCGATGCACATTCTGGTTTCACCTGAGTTTTTCTTCGTAAGGACGATTGGCGATGCATAATAGGGCATTCGCACGAGCCGATTTTACAGGCAACAAAAGTTGAATACGAAGTTGAATGAGAAGTTGAAAGTGAAAAAGTTGCCATCCCTATTCAGACGAGGCGATTTTCGATTCAACACGAATCGTTATTTACATTATTGAAAATGAATTTAAATCGCAAAATTTGATCAATTGGCATAAATTTGGTAAGCCAAGCGTTGGTAGAAGTGCTTTTAGCGAAGCTGAAAGATAAAATAAGAGTAAAAAAGTAAAAAAGAAAAAAAAGTATGATACAGAACAGTGTTGGCATTTTTGGTACAATTGTACTTGTTTTATACAATTTCATTTACAATATACTCTCCTACTACGCAGTACTTTTTAGTAAAATTTTGTAATGAATACTAAAAATATATAGCTCTGAAAATTCACAGCAAGAAATTTTTTGTATTCTCTTTGGTTCGCCTGTTCGTATTTACCTTTGTAAGTTTTGAAAAATGGCTTCAACGAACCAGTATAATATAGCCTAGTCAAATTTTTAAAGAAACTTTTCGATACTAAGTTTTATTAAAACAAAATGTCGAAGTCAGCTTCATATAGAAACAAAGTCTTCGTTAGTTATAAGAAGAGATTTTCGTAAATATAATACCTTTACGGCACTCACATATTGACAAGATTTTACTATTTATTTTATTATTCTTTAATTTTAATTATCTGTTTATAAAATATAATGTATTCTTTAAGAAAAACTGTACAAACCTAAGATTAAATCTTTGCGAAACATCCAAAAACCAACATACTTTCGTAAAAATTTCGAGCTTTATTAATATTCTTTAGTTTTTAGCCCATTCAATTTTAGTATAATAAAGTTCAAGTTGAAAGTAGCTGGGACTTACCGTTGAACTTGGCATTTTTTTTGTCGACGATGTCAGCCATTTTCTTCCATACGAAGTGTGTCCGACGATTTTTTTATATGGAGAAAACTAGCAACATCATCAAAGAAATCTTAAAAAACTTAGTTATATTAAAATTTAATGGGCTAAAAAACCACACGCTCAAAATAAATCTGGGAAATCGAATTAAAAAGCTCGAAATTTTTACGAAAGTGTGTTGGTTTTTTTTAATGTTGCACAAAGTTTGAACCTTGAATTTGTACAGCTTTTCTTAAAATATAAACCGTATTTTTACAAAAAATAATTAAAATTGAATACTATTAAGATAAATGGTCAAATCTTGTCGTAAAGTTTTGATAAGCACTTGAAATGCTATTAAAATGTCAAATTTTAGTACTGAATCCAAAGGAAAATGTCTCTTTTAGCCATTAATAATAACTTAAATATGCTTTTTGTTAAGATGTATACCTGAAAATGTGTGCATACATATTTGCGTTAAATGCAGTACATGTGCACGTGGAATCAATTTGTAAAAGTGTAAACTACGTAAACGTATTTACATAAACAATAAAACTTTCTCATGAATACCATAAATTCATTGGTCTTGAAGGGAATGTACTAAGAAAATATATGAGCGAATTAAAAAGTGTATACAATTTATAGCCGAAAAGTACATTTTTTGTATAGATTTCGTACTGAAGGAACAATTTAATTTCCCAACACTGATACAGAATCCGCATCAAAGCTAGATTCTTCAACATCTCGCTCATCTGCGCCC
>NW_023458561.1:3901467-3903871 GCF_013731165.1 Rhagoletis pomonella | reverse complement strand
GGATATTTATATCCACGTATCCTCTGGGTAGCAACCAAACACCCGTTTGGGAGCGAGCTAAAGTGAGAAGGCGTAAAACTTCGCGTGCGCTGGGTTTGGGTCCCGCCACGTTAAAACCCCGCCCAATGAAAAGAAGCAAACAGCCTCGGATGAGACCCCCTTTTTCTGATGACGACCACGGCAAACGTATAAAGGACTATGATTTAAGGGTATGCACCTGGAATATCCGGACCCTTAATGGGGAAGGTGCCTCTGCCCGGCTGGTTGATGTCCTCGGGAAGACAAAGGCTGACATCACCGCCATCCAAGAAATGCGATGGACGGGGCAAGGTAAAGTAAGCGTGAAGCCTTGCGACGTCTACTACAGTTGCCACGTAAAGGAGCGCAAATTCGGTGTTGGATTCGTGGTAGGAGAGAGACTCCGTCGCCGAGTACTGGCGTTCACCCCGGTGGACGAACGTCTAGCCACAATCCGCATCAAAGCTAGATTCTTCAACATCTCGCTCATCTGCGCCCATGCCCCGACGGAAGAGAAGGATGAGGCGTCCAAGGATCTCTTCTATGAGCGCTTGGAACGTACATATGAGCGCTGCCCCCGACACGATGTCAAAATCGTGCTTGGCGATTTTAATGCCAAGGTGGGCAAGGAAGGGATCTTTGGCGCCACTGTCGGAAAATTCAGCCTCCACGACGAAACGTCCGATAACGGACTGAGGCTGATCGACTTCGCCGGGGCCCGAAATATGGTAATATGTAGTACTAGGTTCCAGCATAAGAACCTCCACCAAGCTACATGGCTGTCTCCAGATCGAAAAACGAGAAACCAAATCGATCATGTTGTGATAGACGGAAGGCATGCTTCAAGCGTTTTGGACGTACGTACACTCCGAGGGCCAAACATCGACTCGGACCACTATCTTGTTGTAGCCAAGATACGCACCCGCCTCTGTGCAGCAAAAAATGTGCGCCCACAATGCAAGGAAAGCTTAACGTCGAAAAGCTGCAATCACAACAGACGGCCAATTTATTCGCCACTCGACTCACACACCTGCTCTCTGAGAGCACTCTTCAACAATCCGACGTACGCGAGCAGTGGAACCACATTTCCCGATCATTAAGTACCGCCGCCGAAGAAGTAGTTGGATTTCAGCGAGCCCGAAAGAACAACTGGTACGATGAGGAATGTCAAGAAGCCGCAGAGAAAAAAGATGCCGCCTACAGGGCCACGCTGCGATCGGGCGCAACGCGAGCCATGTGGGACCGTTATAGGGAACTGAAGAAGGAAGCGAGACGTATTTGCCGCAATAAGAAGAGAGAGGCCGAAATACGTGAGTGCGAAGAGCTTGAGATGCTGGCCGACAGGAAGAACGCCCGAAAATTCTACCAGAGGGTTAGGCGACTTACGGAAGGTTTCAAGACCGGGGCGAACTCCTGTAAGAACAACAATGGCGACCTAGTGACCGATGTCCAGAATATACTTAAATTGTGGAGGGAACACTTTTATAACCTACTCAATGGTAGCAGCGCTGAAAGTAGTGAGGAAGACGAACCCGAGTCCGCAGTCGATGATGATGGACTGTCCCACCGCCTGACTATGACGAGGTACGAATAGCGATTACGCGGCTGAAAAACAACAAAGCTGCTGGAGCTGACGGCCTGCCAGCCGGGCTATTCAAGTACGGCGGCGAGGAGCTGATGAGGTGCATGCATCAGCTCGTATGCAGAATATGGTCAGATGAACGCATGCCCGACGACGGGAATTTAAGTGTGCTCTGCCCAATCCACAAGAAAGGCGACCCCGCCATACGCGCCAACTACCGCGGAATTAGCCTTCTAAGCATAGGTTACAAGGTCTTATCGAGCGTATTGTGCGAGCGTATTGGACCTTATCAGTGTGGCTTTAGGCCTGGAAAATCCACCATAGATCAGGTATTCACAATACGCCAAATCTTGGAAAAGACCCGCGAGAATAGGATCGACACACACCATCTATTTGTCGATTTCAAAGCCGCTTTCGACAGCACGAAGAGAAGTTGCCTTTATGCCGCGATGTCTGAATTTGGTATCCCCGCGAAACTAATACGGCTGTGTAAAATGACGTTGAGCAATACCACCAGCTCCGTCAGAATAGGGAAGGACCTCTCCGAGCCGTTTGATACCAAACGAGGTTTCAGACAAGGGGACTCCCTTTCGTGTGATTTCTTTAATCTTATGTTGGAGAAGATAATAAGAGCCGCAGAACTGAACCGCTCAGGCACAATACTTTATAAGACCGTACAATTGCTGGCGTATGCCGACGACATCGATATTATCGGTAAAAACAAGGGCTACGTCTGTTCTGCCTTCTCGGGATTGGATAGAGAAGCAAAGCGAATGGGTCTGGTGGTGAACGAGGACAAAACGA
>NW_023458561.1:3898942-3901367 GCF_013731165.1 Rhagoletis pomonella | reverse complement strand
GGCCCGAAGCCATGCCGCAGGAAGCTTCTGATGACAGCGGTCCAATCGGTGCTCCTGTACGGGGCAGAAATATGGGCTGACGCATTGAAAGTCAAAAAATACCGGGTTCAAATGTCTTCGGTACAGCGCAGAGGGGCACTACGCATTGCTTCTGCATACCGTACAGTGTCCGCGGACGCGGTTCTAGTTATTTCTGGCGTCATGCCAATTGAGCTACTTGCTTACGAGCGAAAAGAGATTTACAATCTCAGTGCCGAGATAGGTCGAGCAGCTGCCGCGGCAAGGGCGCGCGAGCAACTGATCCAGCAGTGGCAACAAAACTGGAACGCGAGCACAAAAGGTCGATGGACACACTCCCTGATAGCCGACCTTCAAACATGGCTGAACAGACCACATGGGGAAGTCGATTTCTACCTGACGCAATTCCTCACCGGTCATGGTTACTTCCGAGAATATCTTCATAGAATGGGAAGGGTGGACTCACCGTTCTGTCACTACTGTGGAAACGTCGAAGATAACGTGTACCACACATTCTTCACCTGCGAACACTTCTTGATTTCGCGCAGAATGTTGGAAGAAAGACACGGAGACATTACTCCGGACAACATAGTTGGGATAATGATTTCCAGCGCAGAAAAGTGGGAAGCAGTTGCGAGATACGTGAAATTCGTACTCCGCTGCAAACGAGAGGACGGTTGTCTACTGAGGACACCCGAATGAAACGCCCCTACAAAAGAGCAGCCCCAAGGCTCTAACAGCGCGCTCCTGCATCTGAAGACATGCAGAATTGCGGTGCCAGATGCGGGATTCTTGCGCGGGCGGTGGGAGTTTGGGTTTTAGTGGGTAGCCCAACACGCTGATGCCGCCTCCCAAAACGCATCCCAGGATTGAGACCAGTTAGATCCTGTTCATGGCATACTGGAACATGTATACGATTCATTCGCCATTGGGCTGGCAAGAGCAGTATTCCACCACTTTAGTATGTGAGGATGACACCTCACAGAAATGGCTAGTGGGCTAATGCTACAATCGCCTCCGTCTCGTTAAAACCCTGGCAGGTCTTCAAGTACGTTCAATACACGTCGCCATTTAGTTGGCCGCACAGGTCCAGTTGAGATTTACTCCTGGTTTTGCGCTGTCTTGGCTCTGAACACAATATCCCATAAGTACTTGTGTCAACCCTCGCGATGGCCTGCTTCTTTGAGAGAAGGGAACTTCGGGACACTTAAAGCGACTGTGCTACGTGTGGAGATAGCGGCTTGAAGCGGAGACCCAATATAACTGATAAGATTAAAAAAATAATAAAAAAAAAAAACAAAATGTAATGGGTGTAGATGCTCCCGAGGAAGAATGCAGCGCAGTAGACTTGTGCGCTCCTCGCCACAAACTCCTCTGCAGGCAAAAGCCGCCACCACGAGAACGGAGAAAGCCGTCGACGTGGTGCAGAAGGGTACACCTTTGCAAACGACAACTCCCGGCAGCCGGGATGGTGGTCATCAAACGTCAGCTGCTGCAAACAGGGACAAGCATGCCACCGCAAGCTTGGGAACGTGCGAAGGCAACGAAGATGAGAAATTGGCCCACATTCGGCTCGTCTTGAAGAAGATGCAGAGTGCTATCTCCAAGCAGAAAAATGTGTCCATGGACATAAAAACGGCCCAAATCGAGGAGAGCCTAAATATACTAAGCTACCTCCGAGAGCAGCGCCGGAAGGGGTCTACCCTTTCCGAGCTGCAGAAAACTGACCCTGGCTCGCAAAAGAGAGCTCGAACTCGATCCGACTCCCCTACAGGCGAGCCGGAAAAGAAAAAAATAATAATAATAATAGTAGTAAAAATATTATTATTAATAATCCTAATAACAATAATGGTAATAATTATAATAATGCACAGAAGACCGTACCAGCTAATCAATGGAAAACGGTTGGAAAAAGCAGAAAGCCCAAGCCAGGGCCAGCGCCAGGTGAACCCTTGGTCAATAAGGGCGAGGCGACCAGCCGCAAAAAAAAAGAAAAGGGTGAGAAAAAAGAAGAGTCTCGCCAAACTAATCATCACGCCAGCTGAAGGAAAAACCTATGCAGAGGTGCTGGGAACGATACGTGGTAAGCTCCAACCTGAGAAGACGGAGACCGTAATTCGATCTGTTCGGAAAACCCGCGAAGGCGGCGTGCTCATCGAAATGGAGCGCTGTGGCGACCACTCAGCATTTAAGGAAAATGTGTGCACTGCCATTGGCCAGCTTGGAGATGCCCGTATTCTCTCTAGACGTTTACGTCTAGAAGTTCTGGGCATGGACTGCCTAACCACGGCCCCAAAAGTGGAGAACGCTATACGCGGGGAGTTAGGAGACAAGATGAATGGCCAACTTCGCGTCTCTCCCCTCGCTGTAAACTCGCGAGAACAAAGAATGGCTGTGGTGGAAATCG
>NW_023458561.1:3887482-3898842 GCF_013731165.1 Rhagoletis pomonella | reverse complement strand
GAAAATTACTAAATTCACTAAAATCACTCAACTGAACTATTGGTGCTTCTTAGTGCTCCTACTCATTTCGGTATAACTAATTTGTTTAATGGCTCAATGAGAGAATTGAGCACTACACCAATGCATATCAACAGAGAACTTAGTCATTGTACATGCTCTCGCTTTGTGGTCCGATCGTAAAATAGTGTTAGTGCATATGTGTGAGGATTCTGCAATGAATCCCTGTGGGGAAAATCTCTAGTTCTGAACTGGGGCGCAGTGTTGCCAGAACTTTTTGGGCCGACCGGCTAGATTGACAAAAAAAAGCGGCTAAAAACGGCTAAAATGTTTTAGTGAAAATTTACATGCTTTATTTAAATAAATCGCAAGAAACGAAAGACTAGTTAACACCATTTATTTATATCGAGTGTATATTCCTCATCATCAAATGAATCACTATTGTATATATCACCTGAATTCATTAATTTTAAGAGATCGTCATCTACAGTAAAATTATGGCAGCATTTTTCTTCACGTTTTAAACCGTATCTTATATATAAAATAGCGTTTAACGTTTTAACGCACATTGGATTTCTTTGCTTAGTTTTTATTATATTCATTGAACTAAATATTCGCTCTACTTCTGCATGACTTATAGGCAAAACAAGAAAACTAAAAACTAGGTTGGAAAGGTCAGCAAAAGGGTTTTCTCCTAGGGCATTTCGAAATTGATAAACTTCGGCCCAAAATTTTACAGTTGAGTCTAAATTACTCCAGGTATGTAACGTTAACCGTTGCCATTGCATCTCTATGGATGTTAGTTCGATAACCACTAGGGAGCATAGATGCGAAAGTAAAACATTGAGTTCATTAAAAATCTTCATTGGGTCTGCATTATTGCTTTCGAACAACTTGTTTACTTTTTGCACTTGAAAATTAGGCAAATAGTAAAATCGGCTAAAAACGGCTAACTTTTTTTTACAAACCGGCTAACAAATCGGCTGCCGGCTAGATCGAATTTTCTCCGGCTAGTTGCTATCAAAACCGGCTAAATCTAGCCGGAAAACGGCTAAAATGGCAACGCTGCTGGGGCGCTTCTAGTACATTTAGACTCAGTACCAGAGTTCGAAAATAAACGAAATGAATCGTATTGTTTTGTTTCGTTTCTCTCATAACAGAGAGCAAAACACAACCGAAACCCAAACAAAGAAAATTTTAGTTGTATTGGGTTTTGTTCTGCTTTTGTGCGCGAGTGCAAACGAAACAAAAGCATAAAGTGCCCAGCTGGGTGAAACAAAACTCTCAGGAATGATTCGCAAACGTTTGCTTGGCGATTTGCTCATTACCACAGTTCGAAAATAAATGAAATGAATCTTATTGACTCTAGTTGAATTGGGTTTTGTTCTACCTAAAGTGCGCAGCTGGGTGAGGCAAAATTCGCAGGAATAATTCGCAAACGTTTGCTTGGTATCATACTTACAAAAAATGAAATGGAAAAGCCGGTTTGGGAAAAACAATTATTTAGGTATTTAAATGTACTATATATGAATGTGCATATATTTACATACATATATGTATGCATTTGCAAACTTAGTAATTGGTAATATGTACTATAGAAAACCATGAGGATACTGTGGAAATATATTACAAATTCATATTAGGGCTTGACTTTTCTGATTTACCTATATATTAGGATATCAAATTTAAATTACCTCTTAAAATAAACAAGGGTTATTATTGATTTCTTACAATAAGATTTTATTATCAAAGTAGAAAATAAACATTAACACAAAATAAAAATTACATAATTCATACTGGTTTTTAATAAGTCCATAAAACATAATTTTATTACTTTGTGTGCCACCCCGAAATGCCTTGGAAGTGATGTTATTATTTTTGTAGTTCTTGCTCAGTAAAACCAAATTCGAAATATAAAATTTGCCAACACCCCATTACATTGGTTTGCGGTTAAAAATCCGGTTTTTTGTACGTTAGCGCACTTAAAAGCTTGTAATTGTTGACTATCAACCGAGATTCTCACTCGTTTAAGAAAGAAGAAACTTGGGCCTTTCAAATGATGTACATATATATAAATTTATGAATCTTAAAATATCTGCGTATATATGCCCAGCAAACATGTTTTTTTTAAACTCTTTTCACAATTTTTCAACTTTGTTTTTATGCATGATTTTATGACGCAACCATACTAATCCCGAATTGATTCAAAAATTGCGTTTAATTATGAGTAAAACGAATATTCGTTTTCAGAAAGGCTGAATAACTTAGTTAGTCAGGTTCCAACCGACTTTTTTTTAATAAACCTTCGTTTTGCTCGTTATTAAACGTAATTTTTGAATCAATTCAGGATTAGTATGGTCACTTTATAAAATAATGCATAAAAACATCGCCAAAGTTGAAAAATTGTGAAAAAGTAAAAAAAAAATTAAACTGATATACATTGATGTATGTATATACACACACTATTTAAAAGGTCTAAGTTTATTCTTCCTTAAGTAATGAGGAATTGAACATGGGTCTATATTCAAGTAAGTTACAGGCTTTTAAATACGCAAAGGTTCGGAAACCCGGGTTTTTGAACGTAAGTGAAGATTTTGTCGTGTTTGATAAATTTCATATTTCGATCCTTTTTTTCTAGACAAGGCCTGCAAGAAATTATCATCACTTCCTTGGTATTTCTATTTCATTATTTTTGTTGCAGTAGATTATTAATCTAAACATTCAGAATATAATCAATAAAAACTAAAATAAATTGTTAATTGTACAAAATAAAAATCCAAACATTCTTTGAACGTTTTTTAGTATGTATGTTTGTTTCAATCATCATAATTAAATACACCGTTAACCCTTACTAACAAAATATGCTCTAAATTTGTCGATGACAGTTTATTCCCCTGATCTGATGATATATATTTAAGAGCCGAAAATAATCGCTCTACGCTTACTTGTTTACACGGGATTGCCAACACAATATACGCTATCGTTGTCAGGGAATTTTCCTTCTTACCCCAAAATTCGATTACGTTTTCATTGATTCCTAACCTACATTGCTGCTCATAAATTAGAAGATCGTTTTCAATATCTTTAATTATGGGTTGCTCTCTGTAGGTAGGCTTATCAAAATTCTTAAGGTATGCTTCAAGAGCATCCTCTATGGTGTTCAGTACCGACGGCGACGATGCTACTAATTCTATACTCGAACTTTCTGTTGACGATGGAGTTGAAATACTTGCATCAGTTCCTGGTAAGAAAACAAATTATATATAGTGTGTATAACAATAACACGCAACCCAAATATTGAAAAATCTCCCTATAAATTTTTTATTATTTCATTTTGATTATTTTTTATTAAAATATAGTTTATTCTTTAATCAAAACAGTATAAATCGAAATTTAAGACTTTGCAATATTTAAAAAAAAAGTCCACAAACTTTCGTAAAAATTTCAAGCTTTCTAATTAGATTTCTTAGAAACATTTCGGTATGCAGTTTTGTAGCCCATTCAATTTAACTACATATAACAAAGGTATCAACAGTATTCTGTAGCCCCTTCAATAAAAAAAAAATAACTTAAAAAAAACTTGTCAATATGTGAGTGGCGTGTAATTCTGATACACACTATTGTTGAATTCTGTTGAAATTTAAAATGTATGTACCTTTTAAGGATGAAAGTCGCGCATGCAATTCTTTAATACAGTTTTTTGCATTGACAACTTGCTCGGTTGTTATTGAAACTTTAATCCTCGGATCCAAAAATACTGCGGTTGCAAATAAGTCATTGTCTAATAGCATAAGTTTCCGCCTATTTACAGCTTCTATTAAAGCAAAACTGAATTTAGTACACGGAAGATTCTGCAATTGCAGTGTAATGTTAATAATTTGAATGTACAGATCACATACATACATAAGATTTTCTGACTGCAAGTTTTTTGACGTTGTATAAATAACTTTGAACACATTTAAAAAGTCGGCAATCAAGTTCCAGTTTTCGTCACTGACATCGAAAAATTGATGATCACTTTTAGGGCCAATTTCACAGTGCGTAGTTAACTCAGAATCGACAGTTAACTAGAGATTTTCAGTACAAAATTCTGTAGTTAACTCCCGATTCTGAGTTAACTACGCATTGTGAAATTTGCCCTTAATCAAACTGATTAACTCCTTTAGCTCTACCAATCTTTCTTGCATAAGATATGTAGAATTCCAGCGAGTTACGCAGTCTAAAATTGGTATTTTGAAACCACTGGTTTTTAAAAGATTCAGATATGTCTGTGTTTTAAATTTTTTGACTATCATTCTTAAACCTTCTAGCCTCTGTTTAATGTTACTTGATTTAAGTACTTCTAACACACATTAGAACACTAACGGATAGTCTAGTTGCTGGATCAATTTTTAAATATAATAGTCTTCCACTTAGTTCATTGCTAATTTCTTTCTTCAAATTTGAGGAAAATTCTAAAATTTGTTCTACTATGTTATGTTCATTTAATTTGAAGTTTACTGCGTCGAAAATCTGTTTCGTAATAAACTTGAAAGGACGATCTTCAGTCATATGAAGAGGTCTGCCATTTTTAGTGAACCACTCTACTATAGCTTTTTCCAAACTTTCCTTATTCACTGTACATGTAAACTTTACTGTGTTCCCTTTTATTTTATTTAAAGCTATACCAAATTTTTTCTGAACATAGCTTTCGTTAAGGGTAGGGTGAAAAGTTTTTAAGTGCCGCTGCAAATTGCCGGCACGTTCACTTAAGACCGCTTTGCAGTCTCCATTTTCGCAAACAAATGTGTTATTTTCCTTTAATTGAAAAAACCCTCGCAATATTTAATTTTTAGGACGCGGCATGATTTGTTCTTAATTCTTAACGTTTTCGAACTAACTGCTAACTAACTAACAGCATAAAAAACTAAGAAGTTGCATGTTTCAATTCCTGATTGATTTTTATGGTATTTGGTTTTGCAATTACTCTCATTGTTGCGTTTTGTATACTATACATACATATGTACATACTTTGCGTACATACATGAATACAAACACACATTGCATATGTACGAAGCATACACAAGGGAATAGCTGGTATACGCTCTTCATCTGTAAGAAAACGAATCGTTTGAAACGATCTACCTATGCTCGTCAAGGAACGAAACAGAAATCGTTTTGTTTGCACTCTTTTGCTTTGCAAAGGTACTGGTTTTGGTTTTGCTCATGTAGAAAACGATTCGAATTGATCGCAAAGTCTTGTATCTTTGGACGAATCATTCGTGAAATGTTTCGTTTGTTTTCGAACCCTGGCTGCAATAAGCACGCCTCCACCACGAATGGTGTCCGTAGCTATACTTTCTCTATCTTTACGAAACACTGAATAAAGGTTCCTGTCAAAAAACTCCTCACTACAAAAGTCAGCATTTAACCATATATCAACAAGAACAACAATGTCATAATCTGCATGGCACGTAGCCGAGTAAACAGCACTGGCCTTTGTTCGCATCCCAGCCATATTCTAGTAGTATATTTTGAAATTGCGGATTCTGTAGCACAAACAGGCAGCACTAAGTTGTAAAAACTTGAATGGCCTTACACTGATACTCGACGGCCAAACCTCAGAAGCTAAGATTTTATCATAGAAAGCAGGAACTACACCAAATTTCAGGTTCACACTCGGAAGCTTACTCAAATCTGTGCCATTTTTTACAAGTTTATTGCAGGCTGGATGTTTAATGTCAATACCAGTTTGTTTTGCGACATACTCGATAACGCTTTGCTCCGAGATTTCAGGGTTAAAAGAGGAGACATGCACCCATCTCTTCTTAACTATAACATCAAGTTCACTATTTGCATTGCATCCAAGAATAACATTATTCCGCCTCTTGACATTTCTATGAGGCACTTTAGTCCAATTACCTTTGTCACCACCAGGGCTACGAAGCAGAGGAGCACCAGAAGTATCAATTGATTGAGTTGATAAATTTTCCATAGGGCTTAAATTCGGATGCATTATTGATGTAGGGTGTTAAAAGCAACATTAGCATTGGTAGCCTTGCTAACAGCGACATTAGTATTAGAATCGATATTAACGGCAGCAATAACAGAACCAGTGGCTCTAGGTGAAGCTAAAAGAGCAGCTGTAGTAGCATACGAGGCAGCAGATCTGAGGTTAACAGAGTAGCCTTTATCTGGACAATGACCATGAGATGGAGACAACAATGCAATCGGGCGCGAATTCGAATCCACCGTACTTACAAATGTTCTATTAGATTGTAGAGCAGGTACGATATTAGACGATTGAGTGACAGGAACAGCAGGTGTCCCATTAGCGGTGGAAGAACAAGTAGCACTATTGTTTGCGTTAGCAGTGTTTTGATACTGATTAACAGCACCATCCGAGTAACTATTTACCAATGAACATACATCCGCAATGCGAAGGTTGTTGTTGCCAGAAAGATATAAGCATTTTATTTAACTTTTTAAATCGACGAATTGCTTGGCCAAATCTTTAAATTTCAACTCAACTGCACTCAAAATAGTATCCATGCTAAGCTTATACGACAATTGCATTGCGTCGAGTAGCTTGCACAACTTTTGTCAGCTATTCACACACTCCTCACACATATAACCAACACGGCGGTTCGACTCAAATAGTCTCACATCTAGGGACACGAATTTCGATACTATACGATACCATATCGATACTTTTGGCATTCGATACCGATATTTTCTACTCGATAGTTTTAAAACGATATTTTTTGGAATCGAGTATCAGAACCCTAGTATCGTATCGAATGTCAAAAACACACATTCCAGCACTGAGGGAAAAATTTTTAGAATTAAAAAAAACGTGCTAAATTGAAAAAAAATACGCACATGAAAGAGCACCAACCCAACTCGTTTTAAATTTGAGTATATACGTTATAAAATATGTGGTTGTGAAGTGCACAGATGCTTTCTCGTAATTAAGAAGAAAAAAAAATTAATTTTATGTTCCGTCTGATGGGAATTGAACCCGGACCCTCTTGGCCGCAATTAATTGTATCAAGCGTCTTTGCACACTCAGCTACAGCCATACATGTAAAGGTGTTTTCAAATGTTGAGTTTGAATCAACATCACAGCGCGTGATTAGTGCATTATGTCATACCATGTATGTGTGTATGTGTTGTCACCGCTGTGCATGCATTGTATACATATACCTTCTTAATTACATATGAAAAAGCATCCAAGACGTGCAAAACGCCATCCGTGTAGTGAAAAATACTTCATTTTAGTACGGGAGTATTTTAATTAAATATTTCCATTATATGTACGTAGTGTATGTATAATGGAAAATCCATTTGGTTAAGACTTTTCACTTGATTTAAATACGAACATTTTTAAACGGTAATTAATTGGGGTGTTCACAGTTCGTTCCAAATTGTGTCTGAAAATGTAGACGTCTACATTTTGAGACGTCTTTAGCATCAAACTGTGAGCACCCCTTTCTAGCAGTCGTCGCAAAATCGTCTCAAAACTTTGCTGGTGTTGCCAGACATTTCCTCTTTGCGTGCATTTTTTATATATCGCCTTTCGATTTTGTTTCTGAAAAATTGTAATTATTTAACTTAATTACCAATTCCTAATATTTGTTATTTCTTTTCCTTGATTTGTTTCTTTTCATCAGAAATTGCGCCCAAATTAAATGCAAATACAAAAAACGTGCCCAATAATTATAAAAAGTGTGATTAGTATTGCCATAATGCAACCCTGCTGCGAGGTTACAAAATGTAGACGCGTAAAAAACATACCTTTGAGTGTGACAAAATGTAGACGGCGTCGTTTTCCAATTTTGTATGGGAAACAACAACACCACAGATTTTACGGTTAGAAAACGTCTTAAATTCATTTTCAGACACTATTTGGAACGAACTGTGAACACCCCAAATGTTTAAGTCAACACCCCAATCTCTACGTGTTGTAATAATAATAAAGTCCGGCGCTCACACAATATGTTAGTGTTTGGCCGAACTTCCCCTCCGATTTGTCGCGTGGGCCTTAATGTTGTGGTACAAAGGGGGTGCCTACAGTTTTATGTCGACTCTGAACGGCGATTGTATTTTATGGAAAGCTGTTTTTCATTTTCAAGGGTTGCGCACTTCTAACCACTACACCCCAGCGGCCTATATGCGAAACCTATATTCAGATACATTTTTTGGATTTTGGTATCGATATTTGGAATATCGAGTCTTTTTATTCCGATTTTAATGGGTACCCGATATTTTTAAAGCGATACTTTAAATGAGTACCATATCGATACTTTCGGTTCGATATCGTGTCCCTACTCACATCGTATTCCGAGATGGGGCCAACACAGCAGCCACGATGAAAAATCTTTTTGCAGAGTCCTGAACATGACACAACACAAACATCGTTTCTTGAAAATGCCTTTGCACATTTTCCGCACAAGCCAACCATGATAAGATATTAAATATTAAATAAATCAAAAGAAAACAAAATCAAAAACAAAAAGCAGGAGCAAGACGAAAACACGTCTGCTCTCTACGGCAGCTTGAACTGAATAAATAAATACAATTTTAGATCTAATTTTTGTTGATGAAAACTTAATATTTAGTTTGAATGAACGTGGTTTTCCGATTAGCGTCACTGATAAATACGGTGACCATCCGTCCTTTATTTTAAAGGACAGTCCTTTATTTTATTTTTTTTTATTTAATTTTTTTCAAAATAAAGGACGCCTTTTGTCCTCTATTTCTTAAACTGTCCTTTAAATCGGCTCTGCATTTTTCAGAGGTAAATTTTTAAACGCAGAATATGAAAAATAAAAATGTCCCTTATAAAATATAATGAAAACCTTCGCCAGTTTGTTTCGCACCCCACTTATGGGTTTCTATTTAATCAGTTATCTTTGTACAATCTATAAAGCACAGGGAAAGTTGTGCCCAGGATCGTCTCGCACGCAGAGTTTCCAGTTCCACTGAAATAGAACAATAAACCTCCTACTGCACACTAGTTCAAAACTGGCATTTAGTGTTCGTAATTCCCCGGAGCCTTCTTTTTTCACTTCATTTGATTAATTAAATTTTTTTTTATCAAAGTTTACAATATTTGCAATAGACCAGATGAGCCTGATTTCTAAATTTTAATTGGATTAGCAGTTTTGAAGAAAATGTATTCCCCTGTTCCAGTTAATAAATGTTACATAACAGAAACTAGTTGAAACCAATCGTATGGTTCACCCCATGATAAAAACGTTACAAGGTAAAATCATTGAGAGGCAGGCTGACGTTTGCCAGCAATATAATTTTAAAACTCGAACTCAAGCTCACACACACATTCTCATTTTTAATCTCAAAAACACCAATCGCGATCAATTTCATTTTTTTTATTTTCAATTTTATATATTTTAAAATGCTTGAAAAGGTCAGAAACAATCATGGCCTACGAATTGAGAGAATGATTTTTTTTACCTTCTAGTGTTTTTATCATGGTTCACCCAAAACAAAAAAATACACAAAGAAAATTTTAATGTTATAAAAAATGTTCACCAAAATAATTTTCTTTTTGCTTTTTAGTAAAAAATGGTTGAAAAATTAAGGCTCCGGTGGATTATGAACATTACATTCCAATTTTGAACCACTGTGTGCTGGCTTCGTCGCGCAGTATGAATTATGATAAACGCATTTTGGTAACAAAGGATTGCGAAGTCCTTGAAAAGGATTTGGCTTCATTTTTCGCTATGCATTGAACTTGTACAATTAAATAATATAATTAACTGATAAATATTAGATATAAATTACGATATGGGTGAGGTACTTTTATCATACAAGTTGTATGTACGAATTCCCAAATCATTTTGAAAAAAATGTCCTTTATTTTACGTTGGTTAATATGGTCACCGTACTGATAAACATCATGTCCTTCTCATCGTAACTCTAGAATTCTATGATATTATCTCTATTGAAGATAAAAATCGTGACTCTTCCGACTTTCGTGGTGCCGATTTTAATGAACTAAATGCTGCTATTTCTGAGGTAAACTGGAAGACTATTCTGAATTCGCAAGATGTCTCTTTGTGCTTTGAATCTTTTCTACATAAATTGACTGAATTATTCATTAATAAACTTTCACATCTACCGCCTCCACTTCATAAACTCCCGTGGTATACAAAAATTCTTACAGCTTTAAAAAACAAAAGGAATAAATACTACAAGCTGTATAAGGAACGCAACATCATTAGCTTTAAAGATAAATACTATTATTATATGAAGCAATTTAACGTCTTAGACAAATTTCTATATAATAAATATATAAATAGATTTGAATCTGCGCTGAAAATAAATCCCAAGGCCTTTTGGAAATATATCGCTCTAAAAAAGGTGGGTCCAACATTCCAACTTGTATGTACTTTAATGGGAAGAGCTCTCAGTCTCTTACATATTCTGTCTGTTTTTTTGCGGAGTTTTTCAAATCGAATTTCATTTCAGTTGACGAGTCTGTTAATACTTCCGTAAATTTCCCTCCTCATTCTTCCTTAGATTTTGGGTCTCTAACCTTAACTGAGTTAGATATTTCATTTCATTTATTAAGAGAAAATACATTAGTACAATAAGATCATATATCTTTTATAGTACAAAACAGAGATTAAAAATACATACCAGTAAAATAAAATACATGCAGATTACTTAAAACAAAAATAAAATAAAATATATATCACATTATACATATGTAGCAAAGATAAACACAGATGGCAAGAGAAAGTTAAACATTTAGATAGCGAAACCCAGACTCACAAAAAATAAATAAGTATTTGGTTCAGCGAAAGTACGTATAGATGGTGTTCTTAAAGTTGCTTTTATTCAATCCACTCTGAATGGAGGTAGGGATAGAATTCCAGATACGAATAGCATTGACAAAGAATAGCCTTGCAGAGGTTAGATAATTAAATGATGGTACAATCAGTCGTTTATTCGAGCTGATTTAGGGAAAATTAGTTTAATGTAGAGATAGCTAGGAGCATTGTCCACCCAGAGATATGGTCATATTTCGCTAATCCAAACACGTAGCGTGTTATGTGGTTAAACACAGCATTAATTTTATGGGCAGATTGAGAATTCAATTTGCTGTACACAAGTACGGGATAGCATATGATCGGTAACATTAACTGTAACGCAAGTTTTTTCCTAACGTCAACCGGAGTGTAGGCGGCAGTCATTCTTAAATTTCCTAAAATGCTGTACACTTTGCTGACAACAGAGTTTACGTGATCGTCACATGAAAGGCTAGAGTTAATAATAAAGCCAAGATTTGACACCTTTGACACAAATTTGAGACAACTACCGGCAATAAATAGTTGCGGAACATCTGAGTTGTTGTG
>NW_023458561.1:3880828-3887382 GCF_013731165.1 Rhagoletis pomonella | reverse complement strand
GGTGTCATCATCTTTCTGAATGTTTTAATATTTTTATATCAAAAATTGTGCAAATATGTGCTGAAAATATTCCGGTCTTTCCGAAAAGAGATCATAAATTACCTTGGTACAATAGGAGATTAAAAAACCTTAAAAACTTGCGTAATAAGTATTTCAAATTGTTTAAAAGTACGGGTGATTGACAATACAGAGTTCTCCACGAGAAATACCTGTCGGATTTCAATTGCTTGGACAAGTTTCTTTATAAAAACTATTTACTTGGTTTTGAACGTAAATCGAACCCAAAAGCGGTTTGGAATTTTATTAACTCAAAACGTTCTTCTTCACTTATTCCGTCGTCTATGTATTTCAATGGGATGACGTCTAAATCACCCTTTGAGACTGCTAACTTGTTTGCTAGCTTTTTCAAATCAAATTTTGTTTGTGATCTCTCATCGTTTGGGGAATTAGGAGATATTGGTATTTCTCCCTCGTTGGAGGTTTGGAATTATCCGAGGAGGATGTATCTTGCTCGATTAGGGAGCTCTGTAATTCGAAGCAGGCTGATGCTCATTGAATTTCTGCATTTTTCCTCAAACAATGCACTACTTCGATTGCTGAACCACTAATACTTTTGTTTAACATGTTTTTTGGATGAAAGGAAATTAGCCTTTGTTACTCCTGTCTTTAAAGCAGGCGATAAATGCCAAATTTCCAACTACAGTCCTATTTCTAAACTCGCTAACTTTGCCAAATTGTTTGAAAAAGCTGTTAGTACTAAAATGACCTTTGCAATTAAGCCGTTTATATCTATTTCCCAGCACGGTTTCATCCCCGGACGCTCAACTGTTACCAACCTAGCAGTTTTCTCAAATTACTGCATCTCTTCTTTTGTCGATGGTTGCCAGGTAGATACCATTTATATCGATATATCGAAAGCGTTTGACAGAGTTTGTCATAGGTTATTATTGTGTAAGTTACGCTCATTTGGTTTTCACTCCAAGTTTCTGGATTAGCTCAGATCTTATCTAGTCAACAGAGTCAACTTTGTATCAGTGGATGGTGTAAAAGCGCATGCATATGTTGCTACTTCGGGTGTTCCCCAAGGCAGCATAATTGGTCCGTTACTCTTCTTAATTTTTATTAATGATGCCAGTGCTTGCTTTAAACAATGTAATCACCTCTTATATGCGGATGATTTGAAAATGTTTAAATATGTAAACACTAACGCTGATATACAGACCATTCAAAACGAGTTGAATATTTTCTGTGACTGGTGTAGGCGAAATACGCCAGAGCTTAATATTAACAAGTGCTGTTTTGTGAGGTACTACAAAATACGTTTACCTCTGCAGTCGTCGTATCATATTTCAGACTCCGATATAAGCTCCTATAATAAAATTAAAGATCTTGGAGTAGTGTTCGACTCGGGCTTCACGTTCATTGAGCACCTAAACTACATTATTCCCAAGGCATACTCGTCATTGGCTTTCATAAAGAGGAATAGCTCTGAATTTAAAGATCCCTATACCAAGAGAATTTTATACAATGCTTTCGTGAGATCGATACTAGAGTATGCGTCTGTCATTTGAAATCCTTATATTGATACTCACTCAAAAAGAGTAGAGCGTGTACAAAGGAGTTTTCTAAAATTTGCGTTATACCAGCTGAAGTTTGATTTGCCAATTCCGCCATATATTTCTCGCTGTAAATTCATTGATATGCATACTCTAGCTGGAAGAAGAACTATTTCTGGGCTCATGTTTGTACATGATATTCTTAATGGTAGTATTGACTGTCCTGTGCTGCTACAGGTCATATAACTGAATGTTCCTGCTCGATCTTTAAGGTATTTTGAAATCTTCTCAACAGAATTTTATAAAAAAAAAAAAAAAAAAAAATGAAAAATGAGCCTATTTCTAGGATGTTAGGTGAACTAAATGCTTTAATGAATAGAAGTAGAGATGTTGATGTGTTCTCCAGTCGCTGTTCGTTTCAGTTGGCCTTGAGGTCAAATTATAATTAGTCTTTAAGTTAAATGTTATCTAGTCTGTAAGGTTCGGTAAAACCATAGTCTTAAATAAATAAATAAATAAATAACTTATTAAAAAATGTACTGATTTGAATGAAATTAAAACTAAAAAGACTATCTATAAAATAAATTTCATGAGCTCTATTAGTATTTGTTGGAGTTAAAATAGCAAATAGGACCATTTCAAATCAGTGAGATTAAAATCACCCAAGAAGCAGAAATTGCAATATTCAGAGTGGCGAAGTCATGCATTACTAGATTTCAGCAATCTTAGCTTAGATTGTGAAAAGCCACCCGCTGAATATTGGAAGAGCGTTTTTGTTTTAAAAAGCGAAACATACCTATTTCCAAATTTGCAATTTGTAATAGGCACATTAATGTCACTACCGTTTTCAAATGCGTTCGTCGAACGTTTGTTCAGTAATTTAAATAATATAAAAACTATAAAGAGAAACAAATTGAATACGGATACTGTGAACGCTTTAATTACTGTAAGAAATGGAGTTTTCAGGAATGGAGGTTGCGTTGCTTTTGCACCTAAAAAAGAAATGTTAGCTTACAAAGATTCCAAGTAGCATCCAGATAGTAATCAAATTCAAGGCTTCTCATGAATACAGTAATATTTTTTTTATATTTTGTATCTTAATACAACAATGAAAATTGAAGAACTAAAAATTAAATTTTAATGACCAAATGCATTTGTACAAACACAGCTCAGAGAACTGACCTCATCTAATGATTTTTTTCATTGTTCACTAACAGGTCTATTCTGCACGTTATCGAAGATTTTGTGACCGGAAAATTGTATTACCAAAAAATTTTACCACTTCTTGTCACCGCGATTCTAGGTACGTTGGTAATGCAGTGAAAATATTCAGCAATTGAGCTATGAAGATTTGTGGAAATTCTTGTATTGCATATTTCACGGGGCAATTTTTCTTACCAGTTTATGAGATGGTAACCCAATTTACCGGTTACAAGAGCGCACAGAATGCGAAAAAGGTTTAAAAATTGGCAGACACTTTAATTACCGGTTATGTTACCAGCGCAGAATAGACCTGTAATAAGCAATTTTTACAAGTTTTTTTGTTTTGTAGTGTGTATTTATTATTTTATTAAACACTTATGGCCTTATTCATAAAAAATAAAGTAGGTTTAAAGAGCTTTATAAATTGACGTTTTCATACGTTTTTCAATTTATAAACTTTTTATAAAGCTACTTTACTTTTTATGAATAAGGCCTTTAATAAACAAAATGTGCTGTGAATTGTAATAACAAAAATATATTATTTATTTTAAAGGATAACACAAAGCTTTGAGAAGGAAAGTACACAAAAAAATATTTATTTTGGCTGCGTTTCTTTATACATTCCGGATAATCCAATTTCACAGCCGGAATAAACAGAATGCGTTTGAAATATACGTCAACATATCATCAGGAACGTTCTAAAGAATAAATAAACAAAAAAGTTTATTCCAAACGTTCAGAATGAATAAAGAAATGCAGCCTTTGATTGTGGGTAATTTGCGGGGAATTTGAAAATTTTTGTGGGGATTTGTGGGTAATTTAGAGTTATTTTTGGATAATTAAACGAATTGAAAACGGCAACGCTGCCTAATAGCCCAGTTATGCATAATTGCACTGCTATACCATTATTACGTAAAAATCAAAACCCAACAGAATTCTACATGTTAAGTGCTATGCGTTGGGTAACCGCTTACACGCAAAGCCCATTTAACAGATTCTTATGTAACAACTCGCATGCAACGCTAAGTATGCATACCTAGGCTATAAACCTTTCCACAAAAACAAGACTGTTGACACTTTAAAACACCATATTTTCCACAGGTGTCATCCCTCAAAACTGGAAAACAGCCACTATCATCCCTATTCCAAAACCTCACAAAAACAACCAACTGTCTGGATCGTACCGTCCCATCTTGCTAATCTCGTATCTTTCGAAATGAGCCACGCGGTTGCTCTGGTACACGGAAAACATGAAGCTCATCTCATCCAACCAAGTCGGGTTTAGACCTGCAAGTGCAACACCCACCTTGGCTGGTGCCACTTTAGGGCATGCTCAGGTCTGCGTACCACGCGAGACTGGACGAGGAACTTCGAGGGCCCGTGTTGCGCTGCTCGGTCGCAGACCCCAACTGCGACGCCTGCCGCCCCCACCACAGGGCGGCAACCATCACAGCAGCGCACACAGCCAACGGCAGTAAGAACACACATATCCCTTACACCCCACATCACAACACGTCTCCCGAACCACATAAAGCTCCTTCAATTTAACTGTAACGGGCTACAGAGCAAGATTGAGGAGATAACCGTCTTTATGTGTCGGCATGGTATGTTGATAGCTGCGGTCCATGAGACGAAGTTGCACAGCAATTCAACATTGTTGAATTGTGCCGGGTACAACGTGCACCGTCGAGATCGCGAGCGAGATAATGGTGGTGGCTTAGCGTTCATCACGCACCACACCGTGCAGTATCGTCTTATCGAAGCAGACATCGACCGCAGGGATACCACCCTAGAATGTCAGGGCATTGCTATCCGGTCAGGCGATGTTGAGCTCGAAATATTTAACATATACATACCCCCTGTCACCTGCTGCCCGGCAGGATATCACCCTGATATAGGACTTTAATGCGCATCACGATCTTTGGCATTCAAGCCTGTCAAACGATCGTAGGGGAACAGAAATGGCTGAGCAGATAGACGATTCGACATTCTGCACAATGAACGACGACGCACCCACCAGGATTATGGCTAACTGCAGCAGCTCGCCAGACATCACCATAGTCAGTGCTGGTCTGATAAACAGCATAACATGGCGACCTATGCTGACTTTAGCATCAGACCATCTACCCATAGTCATCTCGATAGATAAACCAACCGACTTTGCCTCCGCTAAACACCGGACCTATATCAACTTCTCTAAAGCTGATTGGAAAGATTACGCGGAGTTTACTGAAAACACCTTCACTGCGCTTCCCACACCAACCGACGTCCATCTCGGTGAACGTAAGTTCCGCAGGGCTGTCACTGCTGCTGCAGCTCGCTTCATACCGGCAGGATGTATAACGGACCCACGTCCAAACTTCCCTGCCGAAGCGGCTGTTCTAGCCGATGAGCGCGACAGCCTTCGTCAGGCCGATCCCGGAGATCCCCGTATTAGGGATCTCAACGCTGAGATTCGGCAACTAGTAAACGTACATAAGCGGAAGAAGTGGAAGGAGCATCTGAAGACCTGTAACTTCGCCTCTGGTGTGAGTAAGCTTTGGTCAACCGTGAGGTCACTGTCCAATCCAACGAAGCTCGACGACAGAGTCGAAATTTCTTTCGCCGACCATGCCTCGTCGGACCCGTAGCGATGCGCGAGCTATTTGAGCCGGCAGTTCATACTGCATCCTCCGGTGGACACGGCCAAGCGTCGAGTGACCAGAAGGCTGCACAAACTGCCAACAACTTGTGCCCCCCTTGCTTTCACTTGCGGTGAAGTTCAGGTGGCCATCGGTAAGGCGAAAGCCTCCAAAGCCATGGGTCCCGACGGAATATGCATGCTGATGCTGAAAAATTTTGGTCCTGCGGGGGTAGCGTACCTAACGGAGGTCCTCAACTTGTCCATGGCCACTCTCATCATCCCAGACATCTGGAAGGTGGGGAGAGTGGTCCCACTGCTCAAACCGGGGAAACCCGCCAACATAGGAGATTCTTATCGTCCGATAACACTCCTTTCCCCGGTAGCGAAGACACTCGAGGCCTTGCTACTCCCGTACTTCACAAACCACTTGACCCCAGCGAAGCATCAGCATGGCTTCCGTAAAGTGCACAGTACAACAACAGCACTTAACGCCATAAACACTCAGATAACTCGTGGCCTAAACTGTAAACGTCCCTGTGAGAGAGCGTTGGACCTGTCAAAGGCTTTTGACACTGTCAGCCATTCCACGCTACTAGAAGATATAGAGGCTTCCTCCCTCCCACAGAGGCTCAACCGGTGGTCGGCAAATTATCTGAGTGGTCGACACTCGTCGGTAATGTTTAAAAACAAATCGAGCGAACTTAGAAAAATAAAAGAGGGGGCTCCACAGGGTGGTGTCTTTTCCCCACTACTGTTTAACTTTTACATTTCAAAGCTCCCTCAACCACCATAGGGAGTCTCGATTGTCTCTTACGCCGACGATTGCTCGATCATGGCGACCGGGAATGGAATTGATGACTTGTGTTCGAAAGTAAACGGATATCTCTCTGACCTTTCTTTTTTTCACTGCAAAGTGTCTAGCCGTCTCCCCTACGAAATCCTCTGCGACCCTGTTCACAACCTGGACGAAGGAGGTCAGGCTACCGCTAGGAATTCACGTCGATGACACACCAATTCCGACGGTGAATAATCCTAAAATACTCGGAGTAACATTCGACAGCCTGCTCTCCTTCTCTGCGCACACAACCGCTATTGTCAATAAAGTACAGAGCCGCAACAAGGTCCTCAAGTCAAAAGACAAAGAAACGTTGCTGGCAACATACAAGGCTATA
>NW_023458561.1:3880533-3880818 GCF_013731165.1 Rhagoletis pomonella | reverse complement strand
TATCAGCTTTTCATCGGTTTTCTTCATGATTTTTCTTATGCTGATTACTTTCTCGGAGGCTAATTCTTTTGTTAGTTCTTCTTCAGATATGTCTATGATGTTTCTTGAGAAAATCCTACCTTGAGTGGAATTCAGTCCAACATGGGCTGTGATTTTTACTGGAACACAGTCAACGCGCATGGCTTTTAGAAATGTCTGTGCAGCCTTCAGATTGTTTGCCTTGAGAAGGAGATCGCCAGATTTTAGCGGGGTTACTTCTGTATAGTCACGGGATATGGCTTTGAG
>NW_023458561.1:3879019-3880433 GCF_013731165.1 Rhagoletis pomonella | reverse complement strand
AGACAACTACCGGCAATAAATAGTTGCGGAACATCTGAGTTGTTGTGTTTCGTAGAAATAGGTAGCACATATGATTTTTCACTACTAAGGTGGAGGTCGTTTCAGGAAGAGATGGATGCTAAGTCATTGTTAAACTCGAAATTTGCTGAAAGATAGAGTTGTACATCATCAGCATATGCATGCATGTCCACATGCTGGCAAATATAAAAAATGTCATTTATGAATAAACTAAAAAATAACGATCCCAATATTGAACCTTGTGAGACGCCAGCAAGTAGTGGTTTTAGCGTAGATGATTGAGAGCCGATTCTAACACGCTGAGCTCTGCCAACCAGATAACTCTGCATGAGTCGCCCTGCAGTATTCCCAAACCCAAAATAATTTTTCATGCGCAGAAGGTTATGGTTCACAGAGTCAAAAGCTTTAGAAAAGTCAAGAAGGCATAACAGGGTTAACTCATTCTTGTCAAAGGGTATTCTTATATCATCTAAAATTTTTAGGATAGCCGTAGAGCAGCTATGCCTTGCTCTAAAACCAGACTGAAACGGAGATAGAAAATTAAATTCACTAATGTGCGCTTGAATTTGGTTGGACATCAATGACTCAAAGACTTTAGACAGTGCAGGTAAAATACTTATGGGACGAAAATCACAGGGACTACACGCAGACTTAATTTTAGCAATTGGTTGTACATTTGCAACTTTCCACATATCAGGGAAACACGAGGTAGTGATGCTATGAGTCAGAGTAGGCAATATATGTGGTGCAATTATTTTAACAAACTTAGTAGGTATGCCATCTTCCCCAATTGCGTTTGAGCGTATCCTGTTTATACATATTGCTACATCAACTTCGTGCGGTGGGAATACTATCACAAGAGGAAGTGGTGGTACGACTGACAAAAGCCTCGTTGAGGTCTTCAGGGCTGAGTAAGCAGTCGGGACTGTCACTGACATGTACACGCAAATTTTTTAATGTACGCCACAGAACATGGTTCGGAAGCACAGGATTCAACATTTTACTGTAATACATGCGCTTTTCGCGTTTTATTAAGGCAGTTGTCTCATTCCTCACAAGTTTATAAGCACACCACTTTCTTCCATACAGAGTATTGTTTGTTGCGTCTGATAATCATAGCGCGAACTTTTTTGGTGAACCAAGGATATGAGGTAGATCGGTTTTGAATGGTGCGAATTGGCACATGTGTTCTAAACAAATTTATAATATGTTATTTAAAAAACGCAATTTCTCAATGAGACCAATTTATGGAGGATATGTCAGCTAATAGATCCATAATATTTAGTAAACGATAGTCAGGAAAACTGGATGGACCGAGCGCTGCACTGTGGTGGTCAAAATTTAAGTTGAAAGCACAGAAAATTAAGTCGTGGCCAGATACAAATGAAAACTGGTC
>NW_023458561.1:3867724-3878919 GCF_013731165.1 Rhagoletis pomonella | reverse complement strand
CTTTGTCTGCTCTAATAACAACACTATAGTCATCTGATGGCATTTGATCCAGAGCTGTTTTAAAAAGGCGAATCAAATTGTTTTGTTCATGGAACATTGCCTGCAAGCTTGAAATGATCTCGCGTCGGATCCCAGAACTAATTGCGCAACGCTTTTCTACTTCCAGTGCATCATTTCCAGTGAAATAAATTTGCAGAAATTTCGCATCTTGTTGTGGCACTGCGAGCAATGAACCGATTTTGTGGTATATTTGGCCTTGAACTTTGAATGTTGGCATGTAACCGCCTTCAGATATAATTTTCGTTGCTCCAAACGAAGTCATTTGAAAGCAAGAGTTGTACTTGCGTATGTTTTTCAAAAAGTGGTTTGAAATAAGAGTTGTGCCAGAAAGGTAACTAAGTAGTGGTTCAGGTGCCTCAATTAACGATGGCAAAACTATTTTACCATTTGAACAACACATTCCTGGTGATTCCTTTGCAAACTTGAAAGCATGGCAATGCAAACAAACTTTATTCATCGGTCCAATGGCGACATCTGCATGATTTTCGTAGTCTCTCTGTTTTTGTCATAATTGTATGCTGCCAACATTAAATGTGTTCTTTCTCTTGAATGGGTCAATCGTGATAGATTAGTGCGAAGCCGTTCGTTGCGTTGTTCGGGATTTTCAGAATCTCTGGAGGTTGAAGCTCTCACACGATTTTGTTGTAGGCGAGATTCTCGTTGTTCCAGGGTTTCAGCGTATCTGGAGGTTGAAGCTCTCACACGATTTTGCTGGAGGCGAGATTCTCGTTGTTCCAGGGTTTCAGCGTCTCTGGAGGTTGAAGCTCTCACACGATTTTGTTGGAGGCGAGATTCCCGCTGGTTTTCCGTTTCCACATTTCTCGAGCTTGTCTCTCTGTTTCGATTTTGTTGAAGTCGGACATTTCGTTGATCTTCCGTTTCCGCCGCTCTGTATTCATTCGACTTTTTTGTTTTGGGGTTTTTTCTTCCAATTGATGCTTTCTTTGGTGGCATGATTTTATTTTTTTGTGAATGTAAATAATAATACTCTGTATGTTGAACTGATCTCAGATGAAAAAGAATTCACTATCGTTTGCGCAGTGTCTACACTTGCTATGAGCGAATGTATTAGCTATGCGACCTTATATTTATGTAACTCAGGCAAACACTATTAATATGTTCTCTGAAGGTACCTTCCACTTAAAAAGATTAAAAATCCTTATATTTTATCTATGCTAAAACGTGTGCAAACAGCAGAAGATATTCTCTGCAGGTACTTTTCCTGCAATAAATTTAAAAAAAAATCGGTAGACTTTCGCAACCTCTTATTTATCTGAATTAGTGTATACAGAAAAATTTCTTTGTACGTAGGAAAAATACCAAAATTTATACACCCAAATTTAGGAAAATTATGCAAGCAAAATCTCGTATGCGCATTAGGAAAAAATATTACGTTTTTTATTGCAAATTTTATTATATTTTTTTAAGCCTTATTCAATAAGAAACAAAAGTTATGCATTAATATTGAGTACTCTTTTGGTTTTTAACTATTAAACAAATTCCGTTTTTAATTTGCAACCTGGTGAAAATTTACACAACTCTGGCATTAACATACATACATATGTTCACATATAGATTTAAAAATTTGGATTCGGCATTTTCTTTCTGGTAAGCTTTCGGTTTGACAGACTTTGAAGTTTATCACACTCTAAATCTTTGGTATTTCTTAAAAATATTATCCGATTTTATTTTCTTAAGTATGTGGACACTCTATACGATAATTGGTCTTAAATGAAACATTTCCCAATAGCTCCCGTTTGATACGTATCCTGCTAAATACTTTTTAGTACACACATTTATGTCATTTAACTTTTTTTGAAAGAGGTGGCAACTCTACTCAAAAATATGTTTGGCGTGAATCTTTCTCCAATACCTTCCGTTTGATACCCATATTGCAATATTTGATGTGAATTGCATTAGATATTCATTATTTTTAATTTTTTGACCAGGTGGCAACACTTATTAACATATTTTTTGATGTAAATTTTCTTAAATATCTTTCTCAAATACCTTCCATTTGAGATCTATACTTACTTTACTTGCATATTTAAATAAATTTTATTTTTCTGACAGGTGGCAACTCTTTCACAAATAGCCAAACTTCACAGGAACACTCTCCGAGTTTCTATGAAGCTATCCTGGAAATTTTAACAAAATCGGCTGAATGGTTTCGGAGTCTATAAGCTGCATAGATACATACATCCTTTTTTATATATATAGATAACAGAAACTTGAATTTCCATTTTTTCATATCCAATTAAAAACATATTTATGTATATTAAATAAACTCATAAGTCATAGTTACTTATCAATAGCATACTTATCTTTATTTTACAATACTATACTTTGCCAATTTTACAAATATTAATAAAAATAAGTCATATTAATTAAGTAAATACAAAAGCTTTTATTTAAATATTTACCATAAGTTAAATTGCTATGAACGAACGAATATAAGGGGGAGGAATATTCCTCAATCAAATCCAAATTCGTTCCTTCAAAACAATTTATTTCTAAATATAAATTTTGGGGCAAGAAGAATATGGCAAAATTGATCACCTTACCAAATTCTTCTTTTCCCAAGGAGGGTGATGTAATGCGATCAAGCATACATGTTGCAACCCTACAAATCACCTTATATGAATTCGCCTAAGGTAATAGATTACAAATATAAATTTACGATATTGATGCAACCCCGTTGTATCGGCGAAAGCAGCTAACTTTAAGTCTTTTAGTGAAAATAAAATTAGCGGCATTATTCCGCGTACCCTCAAATCGAACAGTCAAGTCTTGTTTTAATTTTATATTTGGGTAATTACTGGCTACCAGCGTTGGCCGGCAACAGAGCCGGTGGAGCACCAGGGCTCCGCGTGAAGTTAAGCGCCAGCAATTGCAGCAGCACTGCCATTAAACGGCAGCACCGAGGGAGCGCTAAGGCTCCATGCAAGAGCGAACGTTGGCCGGCAACAGAGCCGGAGGAGCGCTAGGGCTCCACATCTTTACCGAGTAAGTGCAGGGGAACAAACAAATTAATTACAACCTCGACAATACTTATGGGACGAAAATCACAGGGACTACACGCAGACTTAATTTTAGCAATTGGTTGTACATTTGCAACTTTCCACATATCAGGGAAACACGAGGTAGTGATGCTATGGTTGATGACATGAGTCAGAGTAGGCAATAAAAGTGGTGCAATTATTTTAACAAACTTAATATGTATGCCATCTTCCCCAATTGCGTTTGAGCGTATCCTGTTTATACATATTGCTACATCAACTTCTGATACAGTATTAAATCCAAAGACTTTTTGGCCAGCAAATGTAGGAGGCAGAGGATAGGGTGCAGTGGAAATACTATCACAAGAGGAAGTGGTGGTACGACTGACAAATGCCTCGTTGAGGTCTTCAGGGCTGAGTAAGCAGTCAGGACTGTCACTGACATGTACACGCAATTTTTTTAAATTACGCCACAGAACATGGTTCGGAAGCACAGGATTCAACATTTTACTATAATACATGCGCTTTTCGCGTTTTATTAAGGCAGTTGTCTCATTCCTCACAAGTTTATAAGCACACCAATTTAAGTCATTCCGGTTCTTCTTCCATACAGAGTATTGTTTGTTGCGTCTGACAATCATAGCGCGAACTTTTTTGATGAACCAAGGACAAGAGGTAGATCGGTTCTGAATGGTGCGAATTGGCACATGTGTTCTAAACAAATTTATAATGATGTCATTTAAAAAACGCAATTTCTCATTTACACAGCTAAGGGTCCAGCAATGAGACCAATTTATGGAGGATATGTCAGCTAATAGATGCATAATATTTAGTAAACGATAGTCAGGAAAACTGGATGGACCGAGCACTGCACTGTGGTGGTCAAAATTTAAGTTGAAAGCACAGAAAATTAAGTCGTGGTCAGAGACAAATGAAAACTGGTCAAATTTCAGGACAATAGACAAATCAGACACGAGGAAATAATCCAGTAGACTAGGACAACAGTTATTACCATATCTAGTGGGAACGGACAAGTTAACCACGGATAGACCAACACTGGAGACATCATCTAGCAAACGGGATCTAGACAAGTCACTACATAAAAGGTTTACATTAAAATCCCCGCAGACAATAAAATCATCATAATCGGTGGCGACAGTGGACAACATAATAAAAAATTCGTTCACACTGACACATTTATGAGGGTTGTAAAAACATGACAAAAGGACTTTGGACGATGAACTGCACACTTCAACTAGCAGACACTCAGTAGTACCACAAGGCGTTGTTGAAATTAATCGAGTGTTTAAACACTTCTTGCAGTACATAGCAACACCACCACCCTTCTTAATCTGTCTGTCTGTCCTGTAAAGTGTATAACCATTGATGTCGAAATGAGAGTCCTTCATGCCAGGTCTGAACCACGTCTCCGAGACACAAATAACATCGACACTGGAAAATTCAAACACTGCTCTTATAACATCCATCTTTACATCATTAAGATTACGGGCGTTAAAATGCACAACATTAAAACCCTTTTGTCGACCACACAAGATATTGAGCATTGCAAGACCATTGTCTTCAACGCTATTCATCTTTTTGTAGTTTACACTCATTTTCAAAACAAAGAAGAAAAGCAACTTTAAGGCAGAAAAAGCGAGTTAAAACGGAAAAACAAAAAACAGGGCTGCGCTATCTTTACATTACATTTAATACTAACAAAAATAAATAACATACAAACAAACACAACAGAATATAAAATACTAGCGAAATCGCTCCAAATCAGAGCTGCTCGTTATTTTAATGGGAGAGCTACTTTTATCACCAATACTCCTAACATGTACACAGCCACGAAAAGTGAAGGCAGACTGAAGCTTTCCCTCGCGGCGCAGTTTTATAGCCTCTTGAAGTAGAAGCCGATTCTCTTTGGTAAGACTCGCAAATATGTAAAAACTACCTTTGATGCCAAGAGGTTGCAGGGGAACGGCTGACTTAGTACGCTTGCGGTATTCGCCAAAAGCAGGGAGAGTACGATTGCGATCGAGCGGAGAGTGAAATTTGATCACAATCGTAATCACTGGTTGACGTTTTTACAGGAAAAATAGTTTTTTGTTCCCGTACTTTTTTTGTTACTCACTTTTTACTCTCACTTCAGAGAGTAATTTTGCTGTTTGACAGATTTACAGGATTTTTCAGGAAAAGTATTGGATCAGAGCTAATGTCAGGAGCAGCTCTTTGTTGTGTTGCCTTCATGATCTCCTCTTTCATGTGAGCACTCTCTCCTCTAAGGTTGCAAACAGAGTGGCGAAGCGAAGCCGAAGACGAAGATGAAGACGAAGCCGAAGACGAAAAACAGTGCAGTAGTAAACATATGAAAGTGATCACAGTGCAAGCAAAGACGAAGACGAAGATGAAGACGTTGCGCAAGCGGTCAGCTTGAAACTGTGCGGTACTGTTTTCAAAGACGATTCGCTTGCTGTGATGAGTTGTTTACAATTTAGTTAATTGCTTGCAATTGTGAAATAAACACGAATTATTTATAAAAAATGTCGTTAGTGAACGAGGAATTGATTGCAGCTATTTTGGAAAAACCTTCATTGTGGGATCAGCAAAATAAATATTACCACAACCGCTGTTGTTGAACGAAATTGGAATGAAATTGCGATGGCTTTAAATCAAGAAAGTAAGTAGTAATGTTTTAATTTATTGTGTTTATTTAATGGTTTTAAATGTTATTCGTATTTCTATTACGACAAACATAACTGCGAAAAGTGTCTCTAACTATACGACCCATTTTCTTTGAACTTCCTATTCTACCTTGTTTTCCATTATTAATAAATTTTTCTCCTTCTGCAATGTGAACTTCAACGTCTTCTAATTCCATTATAGTGTTATGTAGAATATAAATAGCTCTAACAATAACTTCTGCAGTATTGGGAACCGTTTCCTTTGGCTTCCATAATATCCTCCACTTTGAATTCATTATGCCAAAAGCACATTCGACGCATCTCCTTGCTCGTGATAAACGGGAATTGAAATATTCATTTTCCATTGTCATATTTCTTCTGGAATATGGTCGAAGTACCCAGTCTAATAGCGGATATGCTTCATCGGCTACCAGGACATATGGCATGGTTATTGTGGTGTTTGGTAATTCAGCATCTTCTGGGAAATTTAATTCCCCAGAGCATTTCATTTTGTATAGTGCTGAAGAAGCAAATGTTCCACCATCGCTCTGACGATGGATCCGACACAATTCGGAAACCCCCAAAGCTTCCAGTAGTCCTCTGATACTTTTTTCAAACTGGCTTCGGTAGGCTTTGGTATATGCAATGGTTGCAAAACTTCCCACAAGATTTCGCAGGTTTCTATCACAATAGACCGAACAGTAGAAGCACCCATTCGAAATGAAAAAGCTAGCGACCTAAATGAAATTCCAATTGCAAGGTATCTAAACAATAAGAAAATACATACCTTAATTCATAAACCAACAAACTTTTATTGAACTTTTATTTTTATTTAATGATATGTATGTTTTAGGACTGTAATCGGACTGTAATTGATTATTCAAAATTTTAATTAATCATAAAGTAAATAACTCAATTATTCGATTAATTGGAAATTATGACTACTCAAAAGTTCAGTTACTCGAGTAATCAAGATTTTGATTAACAAAAAACAAAAATATTTGAGTAATTTGCTTTATGATTAATCAACATTATGAATAAAATGAGTAATCAACATTTCAAAGTACTCTTTACATACATACATATAAAGCAGTTGAAGTTCCTTCATACTTTGAAAGAAACGTTTCTGTTTTCAAAAATTAAAATGAAATACATACATACATACATATTTTTTTCATATACAGAATATAAAAAAGAAAATAAGCATTTTCCAAAGCAAACTCTTTTAACGAGCAAAATTAATTTTTTTGAGTAATCATATTACAAGTAACTCGATTAATCATCGTTCTGAGTAATCTAAATCTTGATTACTCGAGTAATTGATTAACTGAATAACTGATTAACCAACTTGCTCGTGTAATCGAATAATCGCACGGCCCTAGTATGTATGTATATTTATCAGTCGTATTCAATATTTTCTTCATTGAATATTGATATCAATTATGTACATAAGCATGTATATCTTTTTGGTTTTCAGCTGCAATAATAAAAAAGAAATGGAAGCAATTGAGAGACACATTCCGAACTGAGCTGAAAAAGATTCCACCTGAACGTTCAGGTGACCCAGGACCAGGCGGCCTAATGGAAACGCTTCACAGTGGCCACATTTTACGTCAATGCTTTTCATTAGAGATCAGATAAAATGTCGAAAGTCGTCGGGGAATCTGACTCAGCAAAAACCATTGGAGGAAAGTATTTATATTGAAGATGAGGATAACAACAGTAGTATCGATATGGACATTAATAAAACACCAAAGGGTCAAGGAAGCAAGGAAAATTATAGCGTCGAAAACAGCATGAGTACTTTTGAAGTAGAGACACCCAACACCTCAAAAAGCGCATGTAAAAAACTTAAGCGAAATGATGAAGTGAATGCTGAAATAATTAAAATCGAAAAAAGAAAACTTGATCTATTGGAACAGAAATCAAAACAGAAGATACAAACTGATAATGAGGATATGGCTTTCTTTGTGAGTTTGTTGCCACACATTAAAAAAATGGATCCAGGACAAAAACTTCTCTGCAGAATGGAAATACAAATATCTGTTTACAACTTTGCCTATAAAAACGGGTGCTCCTCGTCGCAATACGCAAACTCATACGTCCAGTCGCCAGCCATTCTGGAATCGGAATCGACGCAATTTTCCGAAAATCCACAAGACAATGTACAATATATTTCAGAAGATATTCCTTTTTTTCAAGAACAATGTATCAATGACATTTAATTAATTAAAATAAACTTTTTGGATTAAAATTGATTAAAAAATACGGTTTGAAATATGCACTTTTTTATTTCGGAGTGAGTTCGGCACAAAAACTCCACGGGTGGCGTAGCAGGAGTTGGCATGATGGTACTACCTTAAAGTCACAAACAATCTTTCAGTGGCCATGATGGGGGTTGTATTGAAATTGATCCATTGTTTTTCAAGAAATGGCTCAATTTTTGATAAAATGTAGTCAAAAGTATTAATTGACATTCTCGTATAATCAAAAAATCTCCGTCCGTCTTGCCGTAACTCATCATACAAATGGTGAAATTCTCCAAACGTTTTTCTGGACAAATTTATTTCGTGAATTCCTGTTTTTTCTTTATTTTCATTTAATTTTATCTTTAGAAAAAGGTTTTCATTTAGAAAAAATTCCTCATCCGAAAACGAATCCATTTTAGTTGTCATTGCATCGCAATCGTCTTCCACTATGTACACTCGCCAGCTTGCCCGCAAAGCAAGCAATTCGTCTTTGGCTTCGTCTTCATCTTCGGCTTCGCTTCCACTCTGTTTGCAACCTAACGCAGATATGCACGCAATTTCAGCCACAGCTTTCTGCACACGCTCCTCTAAGGCCCTGTCTCCACAGGAAAACAGTGATGTTGTGATAACCATGTCACAAAATATATTTCCAATGGACACCGCCTATTTCTCATGGGCTGCAATATATGTCAGCGCTTATTGCTTGACATCTATTGCAGGCAATTCGATAGTTTGACAGCCATATTTTCATTTGAAAGAAAGCGTGCTGGTTGTAACATCGATGAAATTTTGATATTAAATCAAAATAAAAATCTGTTCCCTATTGGATTATTTATGATTACGTTTTAGGAAATCATGCAGCAAGTTTTTTTAAAATTTAAATGTTTTTAAACACCGAAATTGAGAGAATGTTGTCTGGTGGCGTCATGCGGCAAATGCTTATTTCAAGACATCAAAGTGCCCACGCACAAAAATTTGCAATAATATTGGTCGTCAAAATGACAGTTGGTAGGCCATCAGTGTTTGCCTGTGGAGTTCTGCGGTAACACATCAATGCGTGTAGATGTCTCCTTTAGTGTGGTTGTTAGCAACAATATCTCCTCATCAATACGTTTCGACAGCTTGCTTTCAACCTCAGTTAGTTTGGTTGAGACACTCTCGATAAGCGGGCACAACTGTTCTGTCTGCTGATGAACTCTCTTCTCTAGCTCTTTAATTTTGTGACAAACAGCCATAAGAGTAATACTTTCGTCAAGCTTAACAGTTTTATTCGGTGGAGAACCTTTGCTGGACCGACGTTTCAGCGACGAGGCAGCAGTAGGCGACGTAGCAGAACAGACACAAACAAAAAATGACAACAATTTATTTAAATTTTACGGAAGCAAAAATTAATAATTGCAGTATTCACGACAAACGTAGCAAAAATTTAAGCCGCACTTGAGTATGTTGTTGTTGTTGTTGTAGCGGCTACAACAACCCCGCCCAGATCGGTTGGTATCTCAGTCGTTGTCGTCAAGTTCCACTAACGGCAACCCTAGGAAGCGTGCAGGTTCTGTGGGGTTTGTCCACAGGGACAAGGCCGTTAGGGTTGTCGGGTTTTCCGGGCATGCGAAGAGATGTTTCGAGTCGTGTGGGGTCTCTCCGCATGCCGGACACTCATTCGGCACATCCTCATTCAACCTACTCAAGTAGGAATTCAACCTGCTGCAGTAGCCGGAGCGAAGTTGAGCGAGTGTTGTGCGTGTCTCCCGAGGCAGATGAAGCTCCGTCTCGTCTATGTCCGGGGGTGGTATGCCTAGAACGGCATTCACAGGTCTAGAGTCTACATAACTCGAGACTGAGTCCCTGTGAATGCCGTTCAGGGCCTGTCTGTAAGCTGTCGGGTCCAGAGGTTGCTTAATGAACCTCTGGACTTCGTCCGTCAGTTCATATAGATGCCTCCTGACGTGCCTAGGCGAGGGCTCCTCTGCAGCAGCTGTCTGCTTGGGTGGCCACTTCTGTGGCTCCCGATCAGGAACTGCTTGCAGAGCATTATATTATGCTCCCTAACAGGGAGCATTTGCGCCTCGCCGTGCAGGTGGTGTTCAGGCCTTCGTCCACTGCGTCCTACTAGTCCCGGGCGACCACACTGGCGCTGCGTAGTTCAAAACCGGCCGGCCTATTGCCTTGTAGGTTGCCAGCAACGTTTCTTTGTCTTTGCCCCAAGTACTGCCGGCTAGCGACTTGAGGACCTTGTTGCGGCTCTGTACTTTATTGACAATAGCGGTTGAGTGCGCAGAGAAGGAGAGCAGGCTGTCGAATGTTACTCCGAGTATTTTGGGGTTATTCACCGTCGAAATTGGTGTGTCATCGACGTGAATCCCCAGCGGTAGGCTGACGTCCTTCGTCCAGGTTGTGAACAGGGTCGCGGAGGATTTCGTAGGGGAGAGGGCTAGACACTTTGCAGTGAAGAAGCGAGAAAGTTCGGAGAGATAGCCGTTTACTTTCGAACACAGGTCATCAATTCCATTCCCAGTCGCCATGATCGAGCAATCGTCGGCATAGGAGACAATCGAGACTCCCTCTGGTGGTTGAGGGAATCTAAAAGTTAAACAGTAGCGGGGAAAGGACACCACCCTGAGGAACCCCCTGTTTTATTTTTCGCTGCTTACTCGTTTTGTCTCTAAACATTACCGACGAATGTCGACCACTCAGATAATTTGCCGACCACCGTTTGAGCCTCTGTGGGAGAGAGGAGGCCTCTATATCTTCTAGTAGCGTGGAATGGCAGACGGTGTCAAACGCCTTTGACAAGTCCAACGCTACTAGAATCGTTCTCTCACAGGGACGGTTACGGTTAAGGCCACGAGTTATCTGAGTGTTTATGGCGTTAAGTGCTGTTGTTGTACTGTGCACTTTACGGAAACCATGCTGATGCTTCGCTGGGGTCAGGTGGTTTGTGAAGTACGGGAGTAGCAAGGCCTCGAGTGTCTTCGCTACCGGGGAAAGGAGTGTAATCGGACGATACGAATCTCCTTTGTTTGCAGGTTTCCCCGGTTTGAGCAGTGGGACCACTCTCCCCACCTTCCAGATGTCTGGGATGATGAGAGTGGCCATTGACAGGTTGAGGACCTCCGTTAGGTACGCTACCCCCGCAGGACCCAAATTTTTCAGCATCAGCATGCATATTCCGTCGGGACCCATGGCTTTGGAGGCTTTCG
>NW_023458561.1:3864585-3867624 GCF_013731165.1 Rhagoletis pomonella | reverse complement strand
GCATAACAGCTATATATTGGATTCCATATTATAGAGGCATACTCTAACAGGGAACGTACCAGCGCATTGAAGAGTTTCCTGGTATAAGGATCTTTAAAATCCTTAGCATATCTACGCAGAAATGATAAGTTGCTATACGCCTTCGGGATAACGTAATTAACATGATTTGTAAAAGTGAAGCTCGAATCAAACACAACAACCAGATCTAGAAAATCATTGACTGAGGTGAGTTTATGGTTTAAAATACTATAATTCGAACTGATGATGTTTGAAGATCTAGAAAAGTTCATATGGTAGCATTTATTAATGTTCAATGATAATTTATTTGCCGGACTCCAAATAATAAGATTATCCAGATCATGTTGTAGATAAAGTATATCAGAGACACAAGTAATTTTTTTAAGAGTTTCAGGTCATCTGCGTAGAGGAGGAACTCGGAATATTTAACAGTTCCCAATATCGATTATGAATAAAACAAATAAAAGAGGGCCAAGGACACTACCTTGTGGTACACCGGAAGTTGCAATAAAGCTGTTAGATCTGAAACCTTCATTTCAACATACAGCAATCGGTTCGAAAGATAAGATTTCAACCAGGACAAAAATACCGAGTGAAAACCAAGACTTTCCAACTTACGTCGCAAAATAGAATGCGAAAATTTGTCAAAGGCTTTGGAAAAGTCTGTAGAAATAGTGTACACCTGAGACCCACGTTTGAAGGATGAGACACAATATTCCGAAAAAGTCACTAAATTAGTAACCGTTGAGCGACCGCGAACAAAACCATACTGACGAGCAAGAATGATAGAATACAAGATTGCGCCCACGATCCAGATCATTCTTGGATTGCGCCGATTGCAGCAGAATTCGTGAGAGTAATTTTAGCGTGACGTCATCGTAGAGTTGACAACTGAGAGCGGCGAGAATGAGGGCGACTAGTGTGCTGTGCTATGTGCTGAATTGTCCCCAATACTCGGTACCCAATACTTAAAAAAGATTTCGGTACCCTATACTTCCTTTTCGGTATCCGATACCGATTATTTACATTAAACCCTCGCCATTATATGCATTTCAGGTTTAGAAAAAACTTTCATTACTAATTTATATGATATCGGCTAAAACACTTGAACTTATCGCCACAGAAAAATATTATTTTATCAGTTTTAACCTTAGTCGGTCCAAGGTTCAAGAAAAATACTTTGACGGATGAAGAAGCCTATTGGCTCTTACATTCGGGTTTTGTTAGGCGTTTTTTCCATATTTCCTATGTGCGCTTTTATTCGAAACCTAAATGTTTCGGTACCGAGTATCGAGAGTATTGGGTACTTAGAAGTATTGACTCAGCACATCACTACTGCTGACTTCTCTACTAAGACGTCACCAAAACAGCTGATTCTGTCAAAATCACTGAGAGCCGAGCAGCGGTATCGTCATCGGCGCCACCTCTGTATTCTCTCCACCGTGACTGACGAGGTTCTAATATGTTCTTAGTAGCGAAAGAAAACTTATCTTTGACGACTATTTCAAAAAGTTTGGAGCATGCTGTTAATTTGGAAAGATTAAAAATTATTCATAATGGGACACAGATGGATGAGACGCATTGCTTTAAAAAATATGAAGAAAGACCATCATTATCACTTTTTTCATATAAGATTTAAAACAGGAAATACCAGTCGAAATTTACAAGATTTTTTTGCGCGGTTCGGACGTGTTTGCATATCGCTCTGACTCTTCCTATATTTCCGGCATAATCTGTGTGGTTAAAATTTATTTTAATTATTAATTATTAATTTTTGCTTAAGTAAAATTTAAATAAATTTTTTGTTTGTGTCTGTCAGCTATGTCGCCTACTGCTGCCTCGTCGCTGAAACGTGGGTCGAGTAAAGGTTCCCCACCGAATAAAACTGTTAAGCTTGACGAAAGTATCACTCTTAAGAGCGAAATACACCACACAAGCGGTTTGACAAACCAAGCGAAATTTCCCTTTGCTTCAAGCCATTTGTGCTGTGTATGGGGGTGTTTGAAGGTTTGACAAACCGCCGTCATGGCTGTTTATCACAAAATTAAAGAGCTAGAGAAGAGAGGTCATCAGCAGACAGAACAGTTGTGCCCGCTTATCGAGAGTGTCTCAACCAAACTAACCGTTGAAACACAATACGGACGAACGGCGAATTTTCGCAAGGTAGTGCGACGACGGCGGCAACTTTCGCCCAAAAATTTCGCTCAGTAAAACACAACTACGGCGACAACGAAATTTTACAAACAATAAGATTATAAATTTTTAACAAAAACTAATACAGTATCTTTCAATTTCGATTTAAAAACTTGAGAATATTTAGCATATGGCTACAATGAATCGTATTTTGCCGCTGCCGCCAGCGACGACGATAGAAATAACAGTTGCGAACAGTCGTCGATGAACGTCGGCGTTTGCTTTGGTTCTCATATACAACAGTGTGTTTTAATTTTTACAGCGAACATTTGCAGCGAAAAATTCGCCGTTCGTCGGCATTGTGTTTCAGCGGTAACTGAGGTTGAAAAGAAGCTGTCGAAACGTATTGATGAGATATTGTTGCTAACAACCACACTAAAGGAGACATCTACACGCATTGATGTGTTAGAGGAGCGTGTGCAGAAAGCTGTGGCTGAAATTGCGTGCATATCTGCGTTAGAGGAGAGAGTGCAGATAGCTGAGACTGAACTTGCTCACATGAAAGGGGAGATAATGAAGGCAACATAACAAATAGCTGCTCCTGACATTGCTGCTGACGCCGTTGCTTTTGGCGTTCCGTACATAGAAGGGGAAAATTTGAAAAGCATATTTAATCAGGTCTGTCTCTCAATTGATTTCTTGGCTCTCCAGATTAGAAACATTTTCCGCATAAGGCCTGCAAGTGCTGACACCAATGGTACGATTGTGATCAAATTTCACTCGCCACTCGATCGCCTTTGGCGAATACCGCAAGCGTACTAAGTCAGCCGTTCCCCTGCAACCTCTTGGCATCAAAGGTAGTTTTTACATATTTGCGAGTCTTACCAA
>NW_023458561.1:3862279-3864485 GCF_013731165.1 Rhagoletis pomonella | reverse complement strand
TAGTTTGGTTTTTTGACTTTTGGCCGCTGTCGTCCCATAGTGCGGCGTCAGCAGCAATGTCAGGAGCAGCTATTTGTTATGTTGCCTTCATTATCTATCTCCCCTTTCATGTGAGGAAGTTCAGACGCAGATATGCACGCAATTTCAGGAACAGCTTTCTGCACACGCTCCTCTAACACATCAATGCGTGTAGATGTCTCCTTTAGTGTGGTTGTTAGCAACAATATCTCCTCATCAATACGTTTCGACAGCTTGTTTTCAACCTCAGTTACCGCTGAAACACAATGCCGACGAAAGGCGAATTTTTCGCTGCAAATGTTCGCTGTAAAAATTAAAACACACTGTTGTATATGAGAACCAAAGCAAACGACGACGTTCATCGACGACTGTTCGCAACTGTTATTTCTATCGTCGTCGCTGGCGGCAGCGGCAAAATACGATTCATTGTGGCCATATGCTAAATATTCTCAAGTTTTTAAATCGAAATTGAAAGATACTGTATTAGTTTTTGTTAAAAATTTATAATCTTATTGTTTGTAAAAATTTTAATTGTACCTTGTCATAGGCAGCTAATTTCGTTGTCGCCGTAGTTGTGTTTTACTGAGCAAAATTTTTGGGCGAAAGTTGCCGCCGTCGTCGCACTACTGTGCGAAAATTCGCCGTTCGTCCGTATTGTGTTTCAACGGTTAGTTTGGTTGAGACCCTCTCGATAAGCGGGCACAACTGTTCTGTCTGCTGATGACCTCTCTTCTCTAGCTCTTTAATTTTGTGATAAACAGCCATAAGAGTGATACTTTCGTCAAGCTTAACAGTTTTATTCGGTGGGGAACCTTTACTCGACCCACGTTTCAGCGACGAGGCAGCAGTAGGCGACATAGCAGAACAGACACAAACAAAAAATTTATTTAAATTTTACTTAAGCAAAAATTAATAATTGCAGGGCGCGCCACACTCAGTATTCACGAAACAGTATGGTTGATAAAATAAATTTTAACCACACAGATTATGCCGGAAATATAGGAAGGGTCAGAGCGATATGCAAACACGTCCGAACCGCGCAAAAAAATCTTGTAAATTTCGACTGGTATTTCCTGTTTTAAATCTTATATGAAAAAAGTGATAATGATGGTCTTTCTTCATATTTTTTAAAGCAATGCGTCTCATCCATCTGTGTCCCATTATGAATAATTTTTAATCTTTCTCTCTCATTAGGCATATTTATTGATCGTTGGAAGATTGCATCCATTACCCCAGTTTTTAAGTCTGCAGGTAGGAATGATGTCTCAAATTATAGGCCTATTTCCAAATTAACAGCATGCTCCAAACTTTTTGAAATAGTCGTCAAAGATAAGTTTTCTTTCGCTACTAAGAGCATATTAGAACCTCGTATCTTGTATTCTATCATTCTTGCTCGTCAGTATGGTTTTGTTCGCGGTCGCTCAACGGTTACTAATTTAGTGACTTTTTCGGAATATTGTGTCTCATCCTTCAAACGTGGGTCTCAGGTGTACACTATTTCTACAGACTTTTCCAAAGCCTTTGACAAAGTTTCCCATTCTATTTTGCGACGTAAGTTGGAAAGTCTTGGTTTTCACTCGGTATTTTTGTCCTGGTTGAAATCTTATCTTTCGAACCGATTGCTGTATGTTGAAATGAAGGTTTCAGATCTAACAGCTTTATTGCAACTTCCGGTGTACCACAAGGTAGTGTCCTTCGCCCTCTTTTATTTGTTTTATTCATAATCGATATTGGGAACTGTTAAATATTCCGAGTTCCTCCTCTACGCAGATGACCTTAAACTCTTAAAAAAATTACTTGTGTCTCTGATATACTTTATCTACAACATGATCTGGATAATCTTATTATTTGGAGTCCGGCAAATAAATTATCATTGAACATTAATAAATGCTACCATATGAACTTTTCTAGATCTTCAAACATCATCAGTCCGAATTATAGTATTTTAAACCATAAACTCACCTCAGTCAATGATTTTCTAGATCTGGTTGTTGTGTTTGACTCGAGCTTCACTTTTACAAATCATGTTAATTACGTTATCCCGAAGGCGTATAGCAACTTATCATTTCTGCGTAGATATGCTAAGGATTTTAAAGATCCTTATACCAGGAAAACTCTTCAATGCGCTGGTACGTTCTAAATTAGAGTATGCCTCTATAATATGGAATCCAATATATAGCTGTTATGC
>NW_023458561.1:3856991-3862179 GCF_013731165.1 Rhagoletis pomonella | reverse complement strand
TTAGAGTATGCCTCTATAATATGGAATCCAATATATAGCTGTTATGCTAGTAGGATTGAAAGAGTCCAGCGCAAATTTGTTCACTTTGCCCTACAGCCGCTTAACTTTTCTGAGCCTTTACCGGCCTATAATTCTCTCTGTAAGCTTATTAATGTAAAATCACTGGAAAGTAGAAGACTTATCCAATCACTTATGATTATATATGATCTGGTTAATGGATATATTGATTGCTCTGTTTTACTTAACCAGATTTGTTTCAATGTTCCAAACAGAATTTCGCGTTTTCAATTACTATTTTATATGCTTCCAGTTAAGGCAAATTACTTTACTCTAGCACCAATATATAGAGCCCTCACAGAGTTTAATAAAATCTAAAAAATTGTAAATATTGACTTTTCATTGCCGAGATTGATATTTAAATCTAATATTGAAATATTGTATATAATTAACCCTAGAAGCCTAATCTATTTGGGAGTAACGTGAAGCCTTAACATACGCCGTAGAGGCTTATGTACTTAAAAGATAACCTGTGAGCTAAAATATACTTAGTCCTGTCTTATTTTTTTTTTAAAGAATATTGAAGTGTGAGTTTGACTAATAATAAAACATAGTTTTATTAATAATAACTATAACCACATTTATTTAAAACAACAAAATAAAAAGTAAAATTTGTGTTAAAATTAAAAAAAGACCCGTAGGATATACTTTTAGGGTTAATATAATTTCTATTATTCTAACCTATTATGTAATCTTGTCTGTAAGATTGTTAAGGTCATAGACTAAAATAAATGAAATGAAATGAATCAAGTTTTTGTTCATTAACGTGTTGCGCTAGCATAGGAAATCGATGGAAAATATGACGTAAAGATATCACTTGAAATACTACCGACAAATCGGTATCTAATAGTGGTGTAGCGGATAGAAGTGCGTACTGCCATTCCACAGGATCCGGGATCGAAGCCATTTTCCAACTAATATCAAAAACAAACGAAATGAAAACGTTTTTTCTAATAAGTAGCGTTCTCCCCTAGACAGATAATAGTAAAATATCAATTGTAAATATTAATTTTCAGACGAAAAGCTTCAAGTTTTGCCAATTTTCAATACCATCCGTCCTTAGCTCAAAGATATACAAGTACAAAGTTTCCTTAAAATATCTAAATTTTTACCCGAGTTATCGTGTGCACACACGAACAGACAGGCATGGCTAAATCGAACTTATTATACCTTTGTGCAGAAGTGCGCTCGGGTATAAAAAAAGAAACGAAAAATGGCACTGAAGACAATGCCGAAACCGGTGTATCTCCAAACCAAATTTGACAGGGGATGACAGAAATTAGTTCCAAAATACATCAACATAAAAACTAATAATGTTTGCCCCCATACAGGTAATAAAAACACACCTTTCTAGCGAAGTCCTCATCAATTTTTCAAAGTTTAAGGTTTATAGAATAAAAATCGAGGGATTTTGTGAAAGTATAAATCAAAACGGTTTTTAAGGCCAAAATATTTTGAGGGCCAATTATAGTCCTACACGAAGCGTTTTCGCCGACATGAATATTAAAAAATCGACATCGAATAAGAAAGCTATAACAAAAAGCGCGATTTAGCTATTTTTAGTGGGTGCCTAAAAAATGTTACACCCAAAATTTGTTCCTGACTTATGTCAGTATTCAAACAAAACTGTTACACGCTAAACTTTTTTCTTTCATATATAGTGCCACGGCTTAATGCACATATGTACATAAATATGTATGTATTAGGGTGGGTAAAAAAAAATCAAATATTTTTTTGTGGATCCGACACACGAAAACTAGTTCCTGGGTACCTCTAGAAAGCACTTACCAAATCTGAGCTCTTAATATTAACGGGAAGATTATGCTCATCATAGTTTTCCATTTTCAATTTAGTCTCATATAAAAATGGTCATATCTTATAACCAATAGATCGGTAAACCAGTTCCATCGTCAATATTTTTAGGAAATTGAACGCTCTACAAAAATGGTCTCATATACTCTTTTCGTTAAATTTAACCATTTAAAAGATATTCAAGGTCAAAGATTAAAGTATTTTAAGGAAAATAATTTTTTTTTGAATTTTGTAACTTACTAAAAAATAATTATTGTCAAATGAGTTTCAATTATTTCTATAGGAAATTGAACCCTCTATAAAAGAGGTCTGGTGTGGTTAATCGAAAACTCTAACCATTTAGAAGATATTCGTAGTAGAATCCCAATGCCTACTGATTTTAATAGTTTTTCAATAAATATTTTCATTCAATTTATGAATTTTGACAATATTCATGAGAATTTTAGTTTATTTCGATAGAATGACAGTTTGCGAGTTGTATCTTATCTTTTGAGAATGTATTTTTTGAGAATATATTTCTTTCGAATCAATTTTTTAACGATATTTTGTTTTTATAAATTTTATCACAATTTAGGATCGCAATTTAATATTTTTCAAAGGGTATATTTAAAATGTCATTCAAATTTCTTTTTTCCACAAAATTTATAATGTAATATTTTTTGTTTAGAGAATTTTAAGATTTAATTTCGAATGCTGGTAGTTCTGTTACCCAGTACTTGTCATACTAGCGCCATCTGTGGTTTTATGTCATTTCTGTGTTTCCTCTTATATTTCTACATTGCATATATAGTTTTTGGAGCTCTGAGTTGTGTCTTCTTTTGTATAACTAAAACCAATTAATTAACAGCTGAGTTTTAATATATTTTTGATTATTGCAATTCATCTGCTAATCACCTAATATGAATAAAGAAATCCCTTTAATTGGCATACCGATGTTTATTTTTTATCAACGTAATATTCTTAAATATTCTCAAAATTCATAAATTAAATGGATAAATTGGAAATATTTATTAAAAAAGTATTAAAATCAGTAGGCATTGGAATTCTACTGCGAATATGTTCTAAATGGTTAGAGTAATCGATTAACCACATGATACCTTTTTTGTAGAGCGTTCGATTTCCTATAAAAATGATTGAAACTCATTTGACAATAATTATTTTTTAGTAAGTTACAAAATTCAAAACAAAAAATTATTTTCCCTAAAATACTTCAATCTTTGACCTTGAATATCTTTTAAATGAATAGATTAATGGAAAAAGTCTATGAGACCATTTTTGTAGAACATTCAATTTCCTATAAATATTGACGATGCAACTGGTTTACCGATCTATTGGTGATAAGATATGACCATTTTTATAGGAGACTAAATTGAAAATGGAAAACTATGATGAGCATAATCTTCCCGTTAATATTAAGAGCTCAGATTTGCTAAGTACTTTCTAGAGGTACCCAGGAACTAGTTTTCGTGTGTCGGAACCAAAAAAATATATTTGATTTTTTTTACCCACCCTAGTATGTATATAAGTAAAATATTTGGATCATAGATACATATAAATGAATACTTGAAATGCTTAACAGACGATGAATCTGAAGAATTCTTGGAACTGTTCGACACGGAAGTTACATATATTGAGGGTGGACGCACTGCTACTGGGTTCTATACGGTTGAAGATATGCTGTACACAAAGCGTTTATACCGAGTGCATGCCGCTGGTTCATCGGTCCACTTAGAGCCCGTCGCCGTACATTTTGATTCACTAGATCCTCGATATGCCTTTATGCTAGACTGTGGTATTACATTGTACATCTGGCTTGGATGCGCTTCGAAGAATACATTGAATTCCAAAACACGGCTGATGGCAGAAAAAATTAATAAAACTGAGAGGAAAAATAAATGCGAAATCATACTCGAAATGCAAGGTAAGTTTATAGATAGGAATTTAGGTAATTATGCTGAACATACTTTGAATAATCTACAGGAGAAGAAAATGAAGACTTTTGGAAGAACTTTGGAGCTGATCCACAAGCAATATCAAAACATAAAATTCCCCAGCATGTAAGCAATGATTTTGTACCTTCTACGCCTCGCCTATATCAAGTTCAACTTGGAATGGGCTATTTGGAGTTACCACAAGTGGAATTTCCAGATCAAAAACTTGTTCACACTTTATTGAATAGCAAAAATGTTTACATATTGGATTGCTATACAGATTTATTTGTGTGGTTTGGTAAGAAATCCACCCGATTGGTACGAGCCGCTGCGATAAAATTATCGAGAGAACTTTTTCGAATGATTAATCGTCCAGACTTTGCCGTAGTAACTCGCTTACAGGAAGGAACTGAATCACAAATATTCAAATCTAAATTTACTGGATGGGATGAAGTAATGGCCGTAGATTTTACACGCACAGCTAACTCTGTAGCTAAAACTGGCGCAGACTTAACCAAATGGGCTCGTAAACAAGAAACTCGGGCCGACTTAGCCGCCCTTTTTATGCCTCGTCAAAACTCGATGCCCCTAAGTGAGGCCGAGCAGTTAGAAGAAGACTGGAACTATGACCTTGAAGCAATGGAAGCTTTTGTGTTAGAAGGTAAAAAATTTGTTAGATTGCCAGAAGACGAATTGGGTAATTTTTACACGGGGGAATGCTATGTGTTTCTTTGCCGTTATTGTATACCCATTGAGGAGGAAGAAGTTGACGTGGATGATATTAAACACTCAGACGACGAAATTCAATGCGTAGTATACTTTTGGCAAGGGCGTAATGCCAGTAATATGGGATGGTTAACTTTTACTTTTACTTTACAAAAAAAATTCAAAGCAATGTTTGGAGAAGAGTTAGAGGTAGTGCGGATTCATCAACAGCAAGAAAATCTAAAATTCATGGCACATTTCAAGCGCAAATTTATAATTCACACCGGAAAACGAAAAGACAAGTCTACTTTAAAGCCGGCAGTCGAATTCTTCCACTTGCGGTCCAATGGTGGAGCGTTATGTACACGCTTAATTCAAATTCAACCAGATGCAGCAAACTTAAACTCCGCATTTTGGTAAATAAACATTGCTATGATTTTAAAATAATTTAATTTAACTAATATAATTTGAAGCTACATTTTGTACGTTCCGTTTGACACGGAAGACGAATTGCAATCAGGAATTGTTTACGTTTGGATGGGTTTAAAGTCTTCTACAGAGGAGTGTAAACTCATCCAGGAGATAGCTGAGAAAATGTTCAATAATCCATGGGTTAGTCTACAGGTAAGGACATGTATATATTTCGAAAATAAACTCCAGTTATGTAACCGTTGTTTAATATA
>NW_023458561.1:3853808-3856981 GCF_013731165.1 Rhagoletis pomonella | reverse complement strand
GAGACGATTACACCACAACTCCACCTCCGTCCGTTGCAATACGTGCAATGGGTGGAGCCATCTTCGAGTTTTCTCAGGCATCACGACTCACAGCCAATGGACCACTGCGTACGTGGCCCCTTGCTGCGCCACTCGAGCTGCCTCCACGGCACAACAGAGTCCGCCTGAACAACTCAACACAACCACACCACAACACAATACAATAGACAATACCACAGACACAACAGACCACACTACAGATACAACTGCACCACCACCCACACGCACCCACCAACAACTCCTAGTTCCTCCGACAATCTGCACGGTGTGTCAATCCTGGATATTCCATAATGTAACATCAGTCAAGTGCAACACCTGCCTTGGCTGGTGTCACTTTAGGGCATGCTCAAGACTGCGCACCACGCGACATTAGACGAGGGACTATGAGGGCCCATGCTGTGCTGCTCGGTCGCAACCCCCGACTGCAACACGACCACTAACACCACAGGGCAACAGCCTCAGCAACAGCAAGCACATCATGTGGCACGGCAACACACATCACTAACATCCCACATTCCAATAAGTCTCCCTAGGCACACGACGATTTTACAATTAAACTCTAACGAACTTCAGAGCAAGATCGAGGAGATAACGGTCTTCATGGGTCGGCACGGAATATTAATAGCTGCGGTCCAAGAGACGAAGCTGCACAGCAATTCAACACTGGTGGAGGCCTAGCGTTCATCACGCACCACACCGGGCAGTATCGTCTTATCGAAGCAGACATCGACCGCACGGATACCATCCTAGAATGTCAGGGAATTGCTATCCGGTCAGGCGATGTCGAGCTCGAAATATTTAACATATATATGCCCCCTGCCACCAGCTGCCCGGCAGGATATCAGCCTGAAATAGGTGCGCTCCTCCGAGGTGAAAACTGTATGGTAGTTGGTGACTTCAATGCGCACCACGATCTTTAGCATTCAAGCCTGTCAAACGATCGTAGGGGAACACAATTAGCTGACGATTCGACATTCTGCACAAATAATGACGAAGCACCCACCAGGATTATGGGCAGATGCTGCAGCTCGCCAGACCTAACAATAGTTAGCGCTGGTCTGATAACAGCGTATCATGGCGACCTATGCTGACTTTAGCATCAGACCATCTGCCCATAATCATCTCGATTGATAAACCAGCCGACTTTGCTTCCGCGGATCACCGGACCTATGTCAACTTTTCTAAAGCTGATTGGGAAGGCTTCGCGGATGTTACTGAAAGCGCCTTCGCTGCACTACCCATAGCAACCGACGTTCATGTAAATTCCGCAGGGTTGTCACTGCTGCTGCAGCCCGCTTCATCCCAGCGGGATGCATTCCCGACCCTCGTCCGAATTTTCCTGCAGAAGCGGCTGTCCTAGCCGATGAGCGCGACAACCTTCGTCAGGCCGATCCCGGGAATCCCCGTATTAGGGATCTCAACGCTGAGATTCGGCAGCTAGTAAACGTACATAAGCGGAAGAAGTGGAAGGAGCATCTGAAGACCGGTAACTTCGCCTCTGGTGTGAGTAAGCTGTGGTCAACCGTGAGGTCATTGTCCAACCCGGCGAAGCGTGACGACAGAGTTGAAATAGGCCTGGTGAACACGCTTTGTCGGACCCGGCCGGTCGGAGGCGGCAGTTTATCTTGCATAAAGCCAAACGGCGAGTGACCAGAAGGCTGCACAAACTGCCAAAACCTAGTGCGCCCCTTGTTTTCACCAGAGGTGAGGTAAGGGTAGCCATCGGGAAGGCGAAAGCCTCCAAAGCCATTGGACCCGACGGAATATGCATGCTGATGCTGAAAAATTTGGGTCCTACGGGAGTAGCGTACCTAACGGAGGTCCTCAACTTGTCAATGGCCACTCTCGTTATTCCAGACATCTGGGAGAGTGGTCTCACTGCTCAAACCGGGGAAACCAGCCAACAAAGGAGAGTCTTATCGTCCGATAACCCTCCTTTCCTCGGTAGCGAAGACACTAGAGTCCTTGCTACTCCCGTATTTTATAAACCACCTGACCCCAGCGAAGCATCAGCATGGGTTCCGTAAAGTGCACAGCACAACAACAGCACTTAACGCCATAAATACCCAGATAACTCGTGGCCTAAACCGAAAGCGCCCCTGAGAGAGAACCATTCTAGTAGCGCTGGACCTGTCTAAGGCGTTCGACACTGTCAGCCATTCAACGCTACTAGAAGACATACAGGCCTCCTCTCTCCCATAGGGACTCAAACGGTGGTCGGCGAATTATCTGAGTGGTCGTCACTCGTTAGTAACTTTTAGAGACACATCGAGCAAACTGAGGAAAATAAAACAGGGGGTTCCACAGGGTGGTGTCCTTTCCCCATTACTGTTTAACTTTTACATTTCAAAGCTCCCTCAACCACCAGAGGGAGTCTCGATTGTCTCTTATGCTGACGATTGCTCGATCATGGCGTCCGGGAATGGAATTGATGTCTTGTGCTCGAAAGTAAACGGTTATCTCGCCGAGCTTTCTCGCTTCTTCACTGAACTGAGCCTAACCCTCTCCCCTACAAAATCCTCAGCCACACTTTACCTCCTGGACGAAGGAGGTCAGACTCCAACTGGAAATTCACGTCGATGATACACCAATTCCGACGGTGAACAACCCGAAGATACTCGGAGTAACATGCGATAGTCTGCTCTCCTCGGTGCATACAACCGCAATTGTCAACAAAGTACAAAGCCGCAACAAGGTCCTCAAGTCGCTAGCCGGCAGCACCTGGGGCAAAGACAAAGAAACGTACCTGGCAACGTACAAGGCAATTGGCCGGCCGGTTCTGAACTACGCTGCGCCCGTGTGGTCACCGGGGACTAGTAGGACGCAGTGGATGAAGCTACAGACTTGCCAGAACACGCAACTTAGGACAGCGACAGGATGCCTCTTGATGTTGCCGCAACACCACCTGTACGAGGAGGCCCACATGCTCCCTGTTAAGGAGCATAACAATGCTCTGCAGGCAGTTCCTTGTTGGGAGCCACAGATTGTGGCCATCCAAACGGGCAACTCCTTGCAGAAGAGCCTTCGCCCAGGCACGTCAGGAGGCATCTCTACGAACTGACGGACGAAGTCCAGAGGTTCATCAAACAACCTCTGGACCCGACAGCTTATCGACAGGCCTTGAACGACATTCA
>NW_023458561.1:3827215-3853708 GCF_013731165.1 Rhagoletis pomonella | reverse complement strand
CAACCTCTGGACCCGACAGCTTATCGACAGGCCTTGAACGACATTCACAGAGGCAGTCTCGAGTTATGTAGACTCTCGACCTGTGAATGCCGTTCTGAGCACACAACCACCAGACGTGGACGAGGCAGAACTTCGTCTGCCTCCTGAGACTCGGACCAAAATAGCCCAACTGCGCTCTGGTTACTGCAGCAGGTTGAACTCATACCTGAGCAGATTAAACGAAGATATTCTCAACGAATGCTCGGCATGCGGAGAGTCGCCCCATGACTCACAGCATCTCTTCGTATGCCCTCTAAACCCCAGCACGCTAACGCCTCTGTCCCTATGGACAGACCCCGTCGAGGCTGCGCTCTTCCTAGGGCTGTCGTTAGTGGAGCTTGACGACAACGATTGAGGGACTAACCGATCTGGGCGGGGTTGTTGTAGCCGCTACAACAACAACAACAAGTTCTACACTGTAGTGGCAGAAATTGATTCAGCGGTGTTGGCACTTGCTAGCGACATAATTACGTCACCACCGGCTTCAGGGAAGTACAAACTCTCGAAAGTGCGGCTGATTACTGAGTTTGGGGAATCAAAAGAAAAACGTTTGAAACGATTATTTGAAGGGTGCAGATTGGGAGACAAGAAACCCACAACTTTGCCGCGCGAAAGGAAAGACTTGGCTGATCAACACATTGACAAGGAAGTTTTGAAATCGCTGTGGTTACAACGTTTTCCAACTAATATCCAGCAAATTTTAGCAACGCTCGATGACAGCATTGAAGAATTGGCTTTGAAAGCTAACACTATAATGAAAACTTCTGCAACAAATGTTGATGTTAATGTTGTAAAGGTACCGGATGACGGCATGCAAGCTGCTATCTCCGAATTGACGAACAGGCTAGATCACATCACACGCAATAATCAACGTAACTTCGTCCGCAACGACCGGAGCTACACGAATACAGCGTCTCATTCGCAACGACCTGTTAGTTGAACTAACTTAGTTCTCGGCAGGGCTAGTCTACACCGAAACATGACACTCTTTGTTGGTATCACCGTACACTTGGCGAAAGCGCAACCAGCACCCGGATTCCGACATTCGCTATCGCTAAAAATCCAACGCCAAAAAGTGCTAAATGAATTTTAGCAATTTTGAGCGATTTTTGCGATTCTATCATGAAAATGCAACTCTAAAAATCGCCATTTTTCGCTCATTTTTTGTCTTAATTTTAGCGATGAACAAAATGAACCCAGATAAAGTGAGTGTACTGAGTTTGACAGCTCAAACAGCTAAAATGGCGATTCCAGAGTTTTTTCGATCGCCAAAAATACTTCTTTTTCGCTTAAAAGCCTGCAAATTTGACGACGACAAATATTCGGTGCTAAAAAGTAAATCAACCAAAAATAGGTAATATATAGATTGTTGTTTGTTTAAAATACTCGATTAAATCAAAATTCTTGTAATTCATATTAAAAATGGAAAACTGCAACAGTAGAAGGGTGACAAATGAGCAAAAATATATGCTTGTTCAATATTTGGAAGAGCACAGGGAATTTGCTCATGACAGGTGTTTAAGCTGCCGCTTAAACTTAATTCAGCGGCCGTGCGCGCATCCTTTGGCCGCAGCGGTGTCAAATGAACTCCGAAAGAATGATTAACGAGCGCGCAGGGCCGCTTCCCATCATCGTGCCAAATCAGCGACACAGCAGTTCAGCCATAAACGTCGGACATCGCGCACGCGCCCTTCGAAAACTAGCTACTCAACACGGCTGTTACCCAGATTTATGAAATAAACTGTGTCTTCACATCTGTAAATATACAGACATATACATACATACATAGTTATATACTTTTAACTGAAAGTTTAAATAAACGATCAAACATTTTGTGAATTAAATCTAAAAATTGAAAACAGTCTTTTCTTTTATCGGAAAAAGTGTGTGTGTGCAAGGTGAGTGCGAAAGGCGACCAGTGGATTTATTCAACAGGTATGGAAAAGGTTTTTTTCGTAAATGAAATCGTTGAGGTTCTTTTTTTTTAATTCGTGAATGACACCGGGTGCAATCGTTTGCTGGAGCAGTGGAACCATCTTGCCCAGAAACTAAACGCGTGTGGAGGAGCCATTAAAGACGGTGAAGGATGGAAACAGAAAAAAGTCAACCAACTATTTTTGATGCGATCACCATTAAAAACATCCTTTGCACTGCCTTTAATAAACATTATTGTTTAATAGGAACGAATTTTCATTTCACGGTAAATACGAAAATCGTGTACAAAGTAGTTTTCGTGCTCGTATATTTAGGCCATGTAGTTCCAGAGCAACTTGCCCGAAAATTGGCTCCGTGTGTTTGCAGTAACCACACCATTGTTCATCAAATATGACCATAGTCCTTCCAAGAAACGATTGGGTTTGTGGTTTAGTAAATAATGGCTAGCAACTTAATAAACGGCTTGCATAGTGAATTAAGTTTTATATTTATTGCTGGTTTTCATGAAAAGCATTGCAGCAGTTTTTTGTATTTATGGTTGCTTACATGGTTGCTTTACAAACACTTTAATTAATTTGCAATCCAAAACTCTTCGATTGTACCTTATTAATTGTATTAATAAGTTATATGAATTTATAATAAATCGGTCAAAATAATTGAAAAGTTCTACTATTAATTTGCAATCCAAAGCTCTTCGATTGTACCTTATTAATTGTATTAATAAGTTATATGAATTTATAATAAATCGGCCAAAATTATTGAAAAGTTCTACTTACTCTTATTTTCACTATTTATCACTATTAAAATAAAAACAAAATTTGACAGCTGCCGTTGCTGCGCAGCGCTCCTGGCGGCCGGATAAAGTACTAAAATTTAGGCTAAGCAATTTTTAGCGACAGGGTGGACAGAATCGCGATCTTCGGAGTTCGCCAAAAATTCGGATAAAATTTTAGCTTAAGCGTTTTATCAGATTTTAGCATTTTAGTGATAGCGAAAGTTGGAATCCGGGTGCAGGTGCCGCTCGCCTTGTACTAATCGTCAACGAAGCGCGGAAAACTAGTTAGTCCTCCGTTTAAAGCGGCCACAACGGAGGCTAACACCAGCTCGTGCCGCCTTTAAGTGCGAGACAAAAGTACACCATTAAGATTTTTAATCGACACCGGCGCCGAAGTGTCTGTAATGCCCAGTGTTTTGACTTTATGGAGGCAATAATAGTACACCTGCACCGATTTCACTGAAACTTGATACGTGCTCTAGTTTTACTTAGAAATAGAGAATTATGAAATTTTGTAAAGATGGAATAATTGCCACGCCCTCTACTCTTGTGGGCGGAGACATTAAATTTCATCCTATTTCGATGAAATTTAGTTTTTAGTCTTTATTTTACTAGAAAACCCTAAATATAAAATATGGGAAAGATTGGATCACTAAAACCAAACTCCAAAACTCTCAAAAAATGTGGGCCCAGTCATTAAATGTGATGCAATTTTGGGTAAATTTTGTTTCCTGCTTTCCACACTCATAAAACAAAGGTTATACTATAAAATGACTTAGGTGTAAATACGCGCTTTTTCCCTATATTTGGAGAGATTTTTTCATTGTTCGAAAAATTCTTTTCGCGAAATTATGCAATAAGCTGAAAATCAAAAATTACATATATTTGCAAAGTCGCGGGCAAAGACCAAATTATATATTCGAAAACTACATAAAATTCTCTAAAATATTCGCATGATTTCAAGACCTGACGGACCGGTACTCACACTTTTTTTTACTCATAATCTTTAGCATCTACATTTCAAAGTAATTTTTTGGTAAGAAAATAGGAAAGTACCAAATAAATGATAAATACCTGAATATTCCACGACATTTAAATAATTGATTACAGTTGAAAAAGGAACACTTTCTTTAATGGGTTAATCGCCAAAGGCAACTAAACCGATTAGTCGGTATCGCGCCCATTCCCGTATTTTTTTTGGAAATTTATCGTTCGTGAAGAAGGAGGGTGAGTAAGAAAGGTAAAATTTGGTGTTTATGACTTACTTTTCCCTCTCTAAGTCCAACCGGTTTTTTTGTATCAACTGTCACCATGACTTTTTTCTACCTGCCTCCATATAGTCGAAACACTGTGCGACGCTACTCAGATTACTGCTATGAAGATAGTAGCTGCTAACAATACTTTTATCAACACCTATGGTAAGAAACGCATTACTTTAGATTTAGGTTTACAGCAAACATTCTCTTGGGCTTTTATTATTGCTGACGTAAAAAACAAGGCAATCATCCACCTTACAACAAATTCGCAGACCATCTGTCAGATAATGAAACCAAAACGCAGAATTATCTCATTAAGAGAGACTGATGCATTTCAACGCATTTTGGCACGTTTTCCTGACCTCACCAGCGATGCGGCTCAGCCCAAGAAAACCCATCGACAGTACAACATTATATAGAGACAAGAGGTGCACTCGTCGTGCAGAAAGTACGTCGTCTTTCTCCAGAAAAATTGGAAATCGCAAAAGAGAATTTGAGTACCTGTTACATCGAGGAATTTTCCAGCGCTCGAAAAGTCATCGGGCCAGCCCGTTGAACATGGTGAGAAAGTCGAATGGTTCCTGGCGTCGATGTGGTGATTATCGACGTCTGAACGCTGTTACAATCCCAGATGGCTACCCTGTGCGCCATATTCAAGACTTTGTTAGCGATTTACACGGTAAAACGATATTCTCCGTGATTGATTGCGGAAAGGCTTATCACCAGATTCCGGTGCATCCGACAGACGTGCCGAAGACGGCTATACTCATCCTATTTGGACTGTTTGAATTTAAATTCATGACGTTTGGCCTGAGAAACGCCGCTCAGACGTTCCAACGCTTCATCGCAGTAGCAGTCAGAGGACTGTCATTTGTATTCCCGTATTTGGATGATGTACTGGTCGCATCTTCTTCACCCGAGGAACATACGCAAAACCTGGAGGTATTGTTCAAACGCTATCGTGAGAATGGCTTCATCATAAATGCGGAGAAGTGTCAGCTAGGTAAAGCAGAGGTGGACTTCCTAGGCCATCTCGTGTCGTCAAGCGGGGTCAAACCTCTTCCTCACAAAGTAAAAGTTCTTCTGGATTAAAAAAAAAAACGAAAGAAATTCACGAGCTTAGAAGTTTCTTAGGCACGGTAAAGTTTTACTGGCGATTTTTACCGCATGCGGCTGCCACTGAGGCACCTCTTCATAAATTGATGGGTCCGTGTAAGAAGCGTGACAAGACTGCGATAAACTGGACAACAGAGCAGCAGACGTGTTTTAAAACTTAAAAACTCAATTGGTCCAAGCAACACTCCTTGCTTTTACGTTGAAAGGCGCCACCATTGCTGTAATCGCAGACGCATCGGATATCGCGGTAGGGGATATGCTCCAACAACGAGTCGGTGACAAATAGTTACCTTTAGGGCTCTACTCACAGAAATTTACTCCGGCCGAACAACGATACAGCGCTTACGATCGCGAGTAGAGGGAACGAATCTTATAATTTTCACTGATCATAAGCCGCTTATACACGCTTTTGACCAAAAGTGGGAAAAGCTGCCACCACGGCAAACGCGATAGTTGTATTTCATAAGACAGTTTTCGTCCGACATCAGGCACATTAAAGGGACTGATAACATCGTAGCCGATATGCTCTCACGGATAAAAACGTTCGCTATTCCATCACCAATCGACCTGCAACATCTGCGCGACGAACAAGATGAAAGCAGCGAGTTACAAGAGCTGCTAAAAGGCGAGTCTACCGCCTTACACCTGGTACGTTGTCGTCATCCAGATACGGGCATCGAGATAATTTCCGATGATTCAATTGGCACACCGCTTTTATATTCCTGAGAGCCTGCGATAGGTGGTGTTCAACGCCAACCACGTTTTAGCACGCGTAACCATTAAGTTAGTTTCCAAGAGCTTTGTGTGGAAAAAGATTAGCAGCGATTTACGGGCATGAGTACGTAGCTGCTCAGCATGCCAGAGGTGTAAGGTTGCACGGCATATAAAAGGAGAACTGCAAGCGATTCGAACACATTAATGTGGATATTGTTGGACCTTTTAGTAACAAGTAAATGGCATGGTGGAAAGATGACATCGGGCTCTGAAGGCCGCGCTCAGGTGCGATTCGGCCGACACAAACTGGGGGGACATATTACCGATTGTTCTACTGGGTTTGCGAACGGCTGTAAAGGAAGAGTTGGGCGCATCTGTCGCGGAAATGCTTTATGGCCAGACGATCCGACTTCCCAGTGAGTTTTTGGACGCCACAGAGAATACGGCTGCGGATGAGCAGAGTTTTTTGAGGGAACTACGACAACATGAACCCGGTGCAAACTTCACAGCACGGAAGGCCTGCAGTTAACGTGTCGAAAGACTTGCGTTTTTGTGGCCATGTATTTCTACGGGACGATACCATCCAGAAACCGTTGAAGGCTCCTTACGACGGATCATATCGTGCGGTACACAGGCATCCGAAGACGTACACTATACTCATCGGATCGTAGCAAGTTACAGTATCAATTGATCGACTCAAACCGGCCTATTTTCCTAATGATGAGTTAGCAGCTATAAATCGATCTGGGACATGGAAATAACTACCTTTTTTGTCGCTTCTTCTGGAAAGTCGGTGGTATAGGGACTGGTACGGTAGTACGTTCAGGTGGCAACTCTGAGCTGGATGAAGCAACGTCAACTTTGAATTTTTAACCGACGCACGTCAGCTAACTTCACGCTAAAATAGATACACAATTATTTTTGACATTTTTTAGTTGCAACACGTTCGTTTTGTGAGAATTGTATTTGACTTAAATTTACAATAAAGAAATATAGAAACAAGTTCTATAAATGTAAATGGATGATAGTTTCACCTTAATTTATTCATGGATAATTCAGTGCGATTGAGAATTGTTAATATGTAGTACAAGCGGCGCAAAAGTAAAGTCATAACTCCCTCTGGCTACCATTTTGTTAGAAATGAAAAAAAAAATAGTAATGAAGTCGGTTTTCATGCAAAGTTTATTTGAGGATGTACAATTGATGAGATTTAGTTGAAAAAGTTATATGTATTACTCAAATGACCACCTCCCGAGTTGATGCACAATTGCACATTTATTTGTACTGGCACATTCATGAGAAGTTCCCTGGTGGCAAAAATGACCCGGATCTATAGTGAATGTGTCCTAGAAACTTTATCTTATAGTTGGTGGCAATTTCAAAATGGATGCGTATCCTTGTTCAAAAGCCAGTTTCCCGAAAGCAATTTAAGTGAAAAATTATTTTATTATGTCAGGCTATATATTAAATTCAATAAAAAAAATTAATTTTCATTAAATTGCTTTCATTAAACTGGCTTTTAAGGTATTTCGACAGGTGGTGATTTGAGCTTTACCACTGCACAACTCAACCCTGGTGTCTCCGAATGAAGCTTTAATAATATTAGGCCAATCGTAACACATGCTAGTTCGATGTACTCAATGGTGCAACAGGTCGATTTAGTCTGACATTCATGGTACCTTTTCTCACTTGTCGAGTTTTAGTAATAACTCAACCTCAGCACCACGCCCCTTTTCCAATAGCTCCATATTTTCTCCATGACTATGCGATTCATTTCATATATCTCAAGATCGCAAGAGTAGTTTTATATATCTCCACGCCAAGTTCCAGCACTCTACCATGAACATTTCCAGAGATATGCAGTATGAAAAATTCGATTAGTTTGGGAAGTGCCACGCCCCTTTTCCAATATCTACAATTTTTCTCTAAGAGTACGCGATGGATTTCAGATATCTCCATACCAGGTTCCAGAACTTTACTATGAACATTTCCAGAGATATGACATATAATTTTTTCAAAAACAAATAATGCGAAATTTCAAGGATAAAACTTTAAAAGGACATTTTCAATACTTATCAGTCCTTCGGCACCAAAAACTTGAACCTGTTTAAATTCCACAGGATTTCCTCTTTAATTTGATACCCATACTTTTTCTGTAAGCACATTTCACTGAATTTTTTAAATCAATTTTGAATTACTGACGTCAAATTTGCTATCGCGCTAGGCATTTATATCAAAATATTAATTATTAAATAAAAAAGAAATATAGCCAATACTGTTCAAGAAAAGGAGTTTCTATTATTGCCATCAGTGCAAATTACAAATTCCGAAAATCCCGGTATTATGTGCCAAGAACCCCGGGATTTTTGGGACCTTAAATTACTTAAGATTTACATTCGCCTTCCATTAAAAATTATTGTGCTCTCGTCTACATTTTCTGAAATATTCGGTTTCAACATTGTTTTTTCTTTTGTGATAAAAAAATTTCTATTAATTGCAGTGTTTATTGCTCCAATATCTCGAGAACCGAATACTCGTGAATTCCTTGCCTTTGGAGATCTCACATCTTGCTCGAAAGGCAGTAATAACGGAGTTCAAAATCGTTTATTGTTAGCTTTGGGAGAAATTTCTCTTTGCACCTAAGCGAGTAAAGGCCCGTTCACATAGAACTTTGGCGTTGCGTTGGCGTTGGCGTCGCTTCAACAGCTGACTATGAATACATGAATTCAAATGCAGCCGTCCACATAGTCGAAATTCGACAACGCTCACGCCAACACAAAGCAAAGAGATGGCCAACTCTCAACTTTTCGCGTGCGTCGCTCATCAGCTGTTGCAAATAAATAAAATTATGTGAAATATTTTTCCTTTTTAATCAAGTGCGGACAAGAAATATCGTTTTTAATGCAATTATTGATATGAAATATTAATTAATCTGTCGTTGGTATGTTAATTTAGTCGTCCAAGCATTCGCTGCCAAGCTTTCATTGTAGCAAGCATACTTTTAACGTGCGTTCTGTCAAACCAACGCCAACGCCAAAGCCAACGCGAAAGTTCTATGTGGACCGGCCTTAATAAAGGAGGACAAAACCGAAAAACCTTGCTTATTGCTCTCAAATCATACCTCATGGTGTATTTTTTGTCGCTCGTTTAGGAGATCTCCCATTTGACTCCTAAGCGAACTATAAAGGAAGTCAAAACCGACAAATCTCTCTTATTGCTCCGAAATCAGACCAAACGGAGTACTGTTTTATTCCTCACATATTCTGATTCAAATTCTAGTGGGCATGACCACTTCCAGACATGTGCAGTTTGAAAAATTCGATTTATTTTAGTAGAGTAGAGTACTTGACGACAATGAACACAACCAGAAATATGCAGTATGAAAAACTCGATTTGTATGAGAGCTGCCACGGAGGTGCAACGTCCCCTTTTCCAATAGCTCCAAATTTTCTCCAAGAGTATGCGATTGCTTTCATATATATCCCTACGAAGCTCCAGTACTCTACCATGAACACTTCCAGATATATGCGGCATGAAAAATTCGGTTTTTATAGGAGGTGCCACGCCTTCTTCACTTAGCGCTATGAAATATACCTTACGACCTGTTCCCCGTGCCCATTTTCCAAATTGATTTTTAATATCCCCATACCTAGTTCCATTAACACTTCCAGAGTTATGCGGCATGAAAAATTATTTTTCCATGAGTATGCGATTGATTTCATATATTTCCAAATACACACAAAAAATGTCATACAAATCAGTCAAGCCGTTTCGGAGGAGTTGACCCAAACACCGTAACATGAGATTTTATTCGAATGGTGGCAACTCTATGCATATTTTTTTGTTCTAAATGTTTTCATACATTCACAGTGGAATAGCATCAGCTTATTCAAAGTAAATTTTTTTGATACAGCAATACATTTTTATATATAAAGATTTTATCGAATGATGAAAAACCTATCGAAATTTTTTCCATATTACACTTTTTATGCACTCTCAATGAAATCTGATTATTGTGGCTTTTTTGAATTTATTTTTTTTTTTTGATATTACAGATATCTGGTTTTTAAATTTTTTCTTTACAAACCTTATACAGACTGAGAAATAAAATGAAATAAAAACGAAGCAAATCCGTTGAGCCATTCTTGAGTAATGCGATAACACACCAACGGCAATTAATTTTTTTGGGTGGTTGCCTATTCATTTTTTTTGTTATTAAATTTGTTTATACATTCAAAGTAAATTATTGCTGCTTATGTAAATTTAATTTTTTTTTTGATATTTGAAATATGTGGCAATACCCGTTCTCCAATTTTTTCTTTACATTCATTCTACAGACAGAAAAGCAGGAAATGAAATAAAATCGAGGCAGTTACGCGATAACACACGAAATCAATCCATCTTTACATATAACATTTTTTTTCGAAAAGCGGCAACCCTACCAAATTTTTTTCGGTGGACGAACGTCTAGCCACGATCCGCATCAAAGCGAGATTCTTCAACATCTCGTTCATCTGCTACCATTCCCCGCAGATGAGAAGGACGAGGCGTCCAAGGATCTCTTCTATGAGCGCTTACAGCGTACATATGAGCGCTCCCGCGACACGATGCCAAGGTGGGCAAGGAAGGGATCTTTGGCGCCACTGCCGGAAAATTCAGCCTACACGACGAAACGTCCGATAACGGACAGAGGCTGACCGACTTCGCCGGGGCCCGAAACATGGTAATACGTAGAACTAGGTTCCAGCATAAGAACATCCACCAAGCTATATGGCTGTCTCCAGATCGAAAAACGAGAAAGCAAATCGACCACGTTGTGATAGACGGAAGGCATGATTCCAGCGTTTTAGACGTACGTACACTCCGAGGGTCATACATCGACTCGGACCACTATCTTGTTGTAGCCAAGATACGCACCCGCCTCTGTGCAGCAAAAAATATGCGCCTAACAATGCAAGGAAAGCTTAACGTCGAAAAGCTGCAATTACAACAGACGGCGTATTTATTCGCCACTCGACTCACACACCTGCTCTCTGAGAGCACTCTTCAACAATCCGAAATAAGCGAGCAGTGGAACCACATTTCCCGATAATTAAGTAGCGCTGCCGAAGAAGTAGTTGGATTTCAGCGAGCCCGAAAAAACAACTAGTACGATGAGGAATGTCAAGAAGCCGCACAGAAAAATGACGACGCCTATTGGACCACGCTGCGATCGGACGCAACGCCAGCCATGTGGGACCGTTATAGGGAACTGAAGAAGGAGGCAAGACGTATTTGCCGCAATAAGAAGAGAGAGGCCGAAATACGTGAGTGCCAAGAGCTTGAAATGCTAGCCGACAGGAAAAACGCCCGTAAATTCTACCAGTGGGTTAGGCGACTTACGGCAGGTTTCAAGACCAGGGCGAACTCCTGTAAGAAAAACAACGGCGACCTAGTGTCCGATGCCCGGGATGTACTTAAAATATGGAGGGAACACTTTTCCACCGTACTGAATGGTAGCAGCACTGAAATTAGTGGAGAAGATGAGCCCAAGCCGCCAGTCGATGACGATGGAGTCGATGTTGCACCACCTGAATATGACGAGGTACGAATAGCGATAGCGCGCTTGAAAAACAACAAAGCTGCTGGAGCTGACAGCCTGCCAGCTGAGCTATTAAAGTACGGTGGCGAGGAGTTGATAAGGTGCATGCATAAACTCTTATGCAGAATATGGTCAGATGAACGCATGCCACAAGAAAGGCGATCACGCCATTCGCGCCAACTACCGCGGAATCAGCCTTCTAAGCATAGGTTATAAGGTCTTATCGAGTGTGTTGTGCGAAAGACCGAAGCACACTGCCAACGAACTGATTGGACCTTATCAGTGTGGCTTTAGGCCTGGGAAATCCACCATAGATCAGGTATTCACAATGCGCCAAATATTGGAAAAGACCCGCGAGAATCGGATCGATGCACACAATCTATTTGTCGATTTCAAAGCCGCACGAAGAGAAGTTGTCTTTATGCAGCGATGTCTGAATTTGGCATCCCCGCGAAACTAATACGGCTGTATAAAATGGCGTTGAGCGATACCACCAGCTCCGTCAGAATAGGGAAGGGCCTCTCCGAGCTGTTTGATATCAAGCAACGTTTCAGACAAGGTGACTCCCTCTCGTGTAAATTCTTTAATCTGATGTTGGAGAAGATAATAAGAGCTTCAGAACTGAACTGCTCAGGCACAATATTTTACAAGAGCGTACAATTGCTGGTGTATGCCGACGACATCGATATTATCGGTAAAAACAAGGGCTACGTCTGTTCTGCCTTCTCGGGATTGGATAGAGAAGCAAAGCGAATGCGACTGGTGGTGAACGAGGACTAAACGAAGAATCTCCTGTCATCACAAAAACAGTCAGAGCATACGCGTCTTGGCACCCAAGTCAATGTTGACAGTTACAAGTTTGAAAATGTAGACGACATCGTTTATTTGGGAACTATCATTAACACCAATAATAATGTCAGCCTTGAAATCCAACGGAGAATCGCTCTTGCCAACAAGTGCTACTTTGGACTGAGTAGGCAATTGAGAAGTGGTCCTCTCATGTCTTTGCTGGTGGCATGGACAATGCAAACATCTGATGAAGCGGCTCTTGGAGTTTTCGAGAGAAAGATTCTGCGAAAGATTTAAGGGCCTTTACGTGTTGGCGATGGCGAATACCGCAGACAATTTAACGATGGCTGTATGAGCTTTACAGCGATATAGACATAGTGCAGCGAATTAAAATTCAGCGGCTCCGCTGGCTTGGCCATGTCGTTTGAATGGACAGAAACGCTCCTTCTCTGAAAGTATTCAACGCGGGCCGCGATGCTGGTAACAGAGGAAGAGGAAGGGCTCCTCAGCGTTGGAAAGACTAGGTGGAGAAGGACATGGTCTCACTTGGCTTTTCCGATTGGCGTCAGTTAGCACAGAAGAGAAATGACTGGCGTGCTGTTTTGGACTTGGCCAAAATCGCTTAGGCGGTTACAGCGCCAATAAAGAAGAAGAAGAAGAATTGAGGTTGAACGAAACATGTTTTTTCTTAATGTTGTGTGGTTTATGGAAGTTTTCGCGACTTTTAAGTTCAAAGTGTTTGCTTTGAAAATATTTTAGCTAGAAAAGAACACCTGTTTCACAACTAATGGCAAACAAATACCATTGTCGTTCACAATAGTACATCTATCGGGTGTGTGGAAACCATAATACGAAAACTCATTTTACACGATTCGCTTGCAAGCGTTTATCTATCTATCGTATGAAAATTCATAATAGAGGGAAAGATTTTATCGAACGATGGAAAACCTATCTATATTAAATTTTTTATGCAATCTCAGTGAAATATGATTATTGCGGCTTTTTTAAATTTCAATTTTTTTTTGATATTTCAGATATCTGGCAACACCGGTTTTTAAATTTTTTTCTTTACGAACCTTGTACAGACAGAGAGAAACAAAATGAAATAAAAACCAAGCAAATCCGTTGAGCCGTTCTTGAGTTATGCGATAACACACGAACAGTAATTCATTTTTATATGTAAAGATTTGTTCGAGGGGTGGCAACCCTATTAATTTTTTTTTAATTAAACTTGTTTATACGATATCACTTAAGTACATTATTGCGGCTTATGTAAATTAAATTTTTTTTGATACATATTGAAATATGTGGCAACATCGGTTTTCCATTTTTTTCTTTACATTCATTCTACAGACAGAAAGGCACAAAATGAAATAAAAGCGAAGCAAGTCCCTTGAGCCGTTCTTGAGTTATACGATAACACACGAAAGCAATCCATTTTAACACACACAAGTTTTTTTCGAATAGGGGCAACCCTACCAAAATTTCTTCTGAATTGGCTTTTTTTTATACCTTCTCAGTGAAACAGCATTATTGCGGCTTATTTATAATTAATTTTTTCTAATATTGCAGTTATCTGGCAACACCGTTTTTCCAATTTTCTCTTTACAAACCTTCTACAGACAGAAAGACAAAATGAAATAAAAACGAAGCAAATCCAGTTGAGCCGTTCTTGAGTAATGCGATAGCACGAACAGCATTTAATTTTTTCCTTACAAACCCTCTATGGACAGACAGACATAAAATGAAATAAAAACGACGCAATCCGTTGAGCCGTTCTTGAGTGATGCGATAACACATGAAAGGAGTCCATTATATACAAACTTTTTTTCGAATGGTGGCAACCCTATCCAATTTTTTTTCGGAATAAATTGTTATTATGAGTACTCAGTGAAATAGCATTATTGCGGCTTATTTATAATAAATTTTTTATTTTATATTGCAGATATGTGGCAACACCATTTTTCCAGTTTTCTCTTTACAAACCTTATACAGGCAGAAAGACACGAAATGAAATAAAAACGAAGCATATCCGTTGAGCCGTTCTTGAGCATTGCGATAACACATGAACAGCAATTCATATTTATATACCGTATAAACATTTTGGCGAACGTTCGAAAACTACCTTCGATATCCAATATGCATATCGAACTGAGAATGAACTCATAACCAAGCTCGGTTTTCCAACGGTCAGAGTAAATTTGAAATACCCTCGAAATGGGTTGGAAAAAAACTAAAACCATAGTAAATAGAGAGAAAGTGAAATCCAGCTCATTCTCGAAGGAAAATATAAGACAACCGCTCTCTCACATAAAATAATCTCCTCACCGATACCGAGATACTAGCCCTCTTACCAGCCCCAACCACCTTACCAGGCTTTAATGCAGCCCCCCCAACGCCTACATCAGCACAAGTGCTGGTACCAGCAATCGTGCTCGCATCGATGTCCTTCTCAGCAACCGTGTCCGCGCTCGCGCCAACGCCCAAAGACCAACCAGCATTCTCGCTTACTCCACCTGACGCACCGCTAACAGGTATTACCCCCGAAACCACAATCGACCTCGCACGACCAAGACCACGACTTCCCGAATCAGACCCGGTACCCAAACCTGATTCTCTCTTGTCAATCGCATCCTTCCGACGAATATTCCTCGGTGGCGATTTCACCCCCGCCTTTCCCTTTGCACCACTTTCCTCCCCCGACGTGGACATTTCGCGAACCGATTTTTCAGCACCCACAATAGCCACTTTGCGGTTCTTCCTCCGCGAAGGCATTTCGGCCTTCAGCCCCTCCAACGGGTAGCTGTACGGTACACTCACGCACACACGCACCCAAGCACAGACTATACTCTAACAAACGCCCTTAGAGTAAACTGAAAATGGAGCCCCAGTTTCAGTAGGGCTCAAAGTAGAGCCCGCGCTATAACGCCGGCGACTCAATGAGCGGTCAAGGCGATTAATACCGCTGGGTTCAGACCACACCACAAGGCAGCCCCTAGAAAGGTCACCCAAACAATCCCGCCAGTCAGAACGGTGTCCCCGTATCGGGACATGGATCAACCGATGCACTACCTACACACTCGCGAGCCAAAGCAACCGCCGATATGCGCGTATAAACCCTACTCAAAGTCTAGCCAAAAAGCCAGCAACTCACACAACAGATTCCCCAGAGCAATTCGCTCGTGCGTGTGGTACCCGGTAAACGTAATACGCGGTACACAGCGCAACACCCCGCTAAAAAAGGCAACCGTACCACCGTAGAAGGTTAAAAAACCCGAGCGGCACTGCAGGACCCCAAAAACCCGGAAAAAGTCCGGAAATCCGCCGAAAAAAGTCCGGAAAATATCCGGAAAATGTCCGGAAATTGCCCGGTAAAATTCCGGAAACGATCCCGAAACCGAACCCTAAACTGGGCCCAAACTGGTCCAAAATCATTACTAACTAAGCACTGACCGGCCACAACTGGTCCTACACTATTTCCCTACTGGGTACACTAAGCACGTGTTCGCGATTTGGTAAAAAAGATACCCTAGTCAATTTCTACACACACACACACGTATACAATCCCGAGCTGGTAAACGGTATCGTGCACACTATTGGTAAACAAATACCACCACAAAGCAGACAACGAAAAACTTGTCAACAAGTTCCCGCTAGCCACGCGCACAACTTAGTAAACAAACCATACATTCACGCCACTGGTAAGCAACCAAACCAAACGATCGTACGAGCACCGCACAAAACGGAATGCGAAAAACTCAACTACCTACAAGCACAACTGACAAACCACGACCTATCGCTTCGACAATCGAACTGCAACTGAGGAGCAACGGGCAGTTAACTAATCGAGTCCTCAACTTCTATATATTGCATCTAGGCCTAACGGAAGTATTATGTACAAATTACGTACGATTCCATACCGCCAAAAGCAAATTTAAATTGTGTATAAAAACAGCTATGTGCTTTAAAGCGGCGCAAATGTTGATCACGCATTTGCAAAATATTGCCTATTGGCACCAGTAATCATTTTTTTTGCTCTCCTGAAAAGTTGTTAAAAAACACATAACAGTTTTTGTTGGCGCAGCGACGATATAGATTTAGTAAGGAATGCCATTTCATTATCGCGAGTACGAAGAATGCGTGTTAGTCTAGCGCTCGCCGAGCTAACATTAGTTAGGCCCAAGCATGCAAGAGTATACCGCAGAAGAACAGAGGCGTTCCCTAGTTGCTCCTTATCTGTGCCTAACCTTTTAAGGGTGCCTTTACAACGTCAAATGATCAGCCCCGCAGTTTCCGGCGATGCCACTGTGACCCGGCACCTAAACTAGCCTTATTAAGAAGTACTCCGGCGCGATTGACAGAGAGGTCAGACATTTCTTTACAGATATTGAGTGCACCATTACACCCTTAAGCAGTGAGTCTACCGCTTCCTTGATGACAGCTATTTCCACCTGAAAAATAGAAGCCTGAACATAGTTTTGGTGGAGAGTTTCCGACAGAAGAAACCTTCTCCAACTTCCAAGTTTTATCCGTCCGTGAAGAAGTTTACCACGCCCTTCTTCGAGTAACCTCACTCTACCCAGTCCTCTCTCGAGGGAATATAGGTAGAAAAGGAGCTTCTGGGAGCCATTTCGGAGGCGCAGTAATCTATGTGTTCAGGGCGAAGTCAAAGCCCTCCAGAACTCCAGAGTGTTACCACATGGCTTCCCTGAGCCTAAAAGTAGTTCGTGCTACGACAATTCTGTCTGCAATATCCGCAGGCGCCGTGTTCAACATGGCCTTAAGCGCCAGTGTAGGTTTAGTTCCTTATGTCCGATTAGGGCGATCCGCTGTAAACGCTCCAGTTGGTTTACAAGTGTAGCCTTCTCTAGTGAGTTCCACCAGGCAAGGGCTCATAGTGCGGATGAATGGTTGCATAGAGCTAATGAATTACTTTGGGCGAGAGACCTCACCTTTTACCAATAGCTCCCTACATTAGTGCAAGGCAACTGACGCCTTTCCTACCCTTACCTCTATGTTAGGGTTCGTCCACCTAAGTAGTTACCTGGTTCAGGTAACCTTGAGCCAGTTCAAAAACGGAGTCTAGAAATAGTCCCTTAATCAAAAGTTCCACATCATCTACATACACTCATAAAAAAGATTTCCTAAAAGTTCGGAAGCTCCGTACAAGTTTAAGTAAAAGTATGGAATAATATTGCACTAAAGCCAAATTATCTTGAACAAAAAAAAAAATTGATGTACTTAAGTTTAGTAGCTTATACATATATTTAAAGTAACCATATATGTAATACTCCTATATTGGCAGTAAGAGCTAGTACCGTCCGAAAACACTACAGTACAGATATATCAATAAACACGTACGAAAGAAAAGGACCACATACGTTTATAAATAAACATGTACACAACACATATACAAAAACGGCACTCAAGTACACGATACATTGACAAAAACGGTACTAGACTGTCTCGCTTTGATTTCGGAATGCTTACACATTGAGAAGTTAGCTTACTGCCAATATAGGAGTATTACATATATGAAAGTAACGAAACAATTGCTAGGCATTTTTTTGAAAATCAAGTAGTAATTTCTTAATTTTAAGTGGGAAGTACATAAATATAGGAATTTTGTCACTAAGTTAAGTAAATATAACACTTTTTTTATTATTTAAGTATATGTTTACTTGAAGTTATGTAGGACTTGTACTTAAATGTAGGAAATAAGTGTGTACAAATACGTATGTAAGTTTGCTCGCTGCGCTGAAACAGTCGCAATGGCGGACAGAGCAAAGCTCTAGAGTGCTAGTAAAGAGATGCAGGTTTCGAGTATTTAGGTTTTTCTATATGAAATTAATTTTACAATTTGTAATTTATATTTGAACTGAAATAATTGACATACATTACTTTAACCCCCTCCAAGCGGACTCGAAACTGCGAACTCGGAACCAGATTTTACAATTTGTAATTTAAATTTAAATTACTGACTTACCTTACTCTAACCATCTCCAACCGAACTCGAACCTGCGATCTCAGAACTAGAAGCAGTAGTCTTCGGCCGACATTTGCCAGCAAAGCAATCAACTTTATCTTAACAGCACTGGCAAAATTCAAAATTATTAAAGGAAATTTCCTTACACTAAGCTCAACTTAGACTTAATATTGTTTCCTAACTTGTATGAAATATTTACTATTTCAATATTTACGTTTGAAGGTATAAGGCAAATTTTATTTAAAATCGTCGCAATATTCTTAAAAATATTAAATGTTATTTTATATTGGGTTAAGGATATTAATTTAATTATTTCTAGTACAAGATTCAATGTGACCATGAAAAGAAGTAAGTATTTCCTTAAATTATACTCAACTTAGACTTGATATAATTTTTAAGAATTACAGAAACTTTAAGAAATGTTTACTTGTTTAAAGATGTAAGGCAGGTTTTACTTAAAAACATCGCAAAATCGTTAAAAATAGTAAAATCTTATTTAATATCAGGTTAAGGCTATTAACTTACTTGTTTTAAGTACTAATATATTCATCATATTTTAAGTTAATAATTACTTAAAAAGCAGTTTTTTCCTCGAAACTAGGAAAATATCGTGGGTTTTAAGTTAAATACCACATTTCCTTAAGTTTAGTACACTTTTTATTTTTGGGTGTACGCGATCACCCGACAGTCCACTTTTCCAGTTCCTCTAGACGGTCGTTTACAACCGCAACCCATCTTGATTTCGAGGATGGCCCCTACTACATAATCTTTATGCGTAAAGGCTTCCTCTAACCACTTTACCAATATGCGCAGGGCTGTATCCACCGACCTTTCCTTGAAATAACCTGTTGAGTTCTTGAAAGATACATCACGAGTAATCGCGTTTCTTATGTACAGGTCTATCAGTCTGAAATCCCTAGGGGGAAACACGAGAGCCTTTTCCGGGCTTCAGGATGAACGCAGCACCGACTACCCTCCACGTCTTGGGGATGTACCCGGTCCTCACACAGTTCGCATAAATAGGATCCAACCAATCGCATGACAGAGCCCTTTGCAGCTGCGCAGGTATGATGCCATCGGTCCCCGGCGACGTGAAGGATTTCAACGAATTTATCGCCAAGGCCATGTGATGTTCGCTCAGAAGATCGGTGAAGTACAGGACCTGAAGTACAAAATATTGCAAAGAAGTAAAATAAATTTTTAACATAGATTGCTCTAGAAGTTCACCACTTTTTAACGGCGTGAGCGCAGAGCGGCACCAAATTAACAGAATTTAAATAAATTTGCAATTGTGAAATGTTATTTATTTTTGTGCACGTTTATATCTATCAACAAAATGACTTTTGTTAGTTATTTTAATGCCCTTTTAATTGACTTTAACCGAAAACCCTTTTTTATTTATTAGAAAAATTTCTCTGGATACATTTTAGGAAACCATTATTTTCATCAAAATTGCCGATAATTATTAATAAATATAAATTTACGAAGATATTGTAAACCATATTTTGGTCAACAGTCAGTAAAGTCTTCATAAAAAAAAATACAAACACGCTAAATGACAAGCGCATAAAAATGTTTGTAAATACATATGCATACCTATGTAGATGCATTTATATGTATGCACATATGCAAATAAACAAATTCTGCACGAGGTTAAAATTTTTTCGTTATTTTTTTTATAAAAATATGGTCACTTTATACAAAGCGTAGAAAAATTCAACAAATTTTCGTCCAAATTTTGAACTTTTTAATCTGAATTTTTAGAATGATAGATCGGTAGAAAAGCAAGTGCAAGTTTTAAGCGGCTAAAAAATCGCGTTGATTTTTAATGATTTTTTATTGCGGACGGCTTGTTGTACTTTTTACCATATACATAAAAGGGAATTTCTTGTAGAATAAAATGCGCAAGACCGTTTGTTAACAAAAAAAAAAACAAAAAAAACACTATCTATATATATATAAAATAAAAGCAGTTTTCGTTGTTCGGAGTTAACTCAAAAACTACTGCATAGATTTCAGTCAAATTTTCAGAGGTAATACCTTGCAGATATGGTCCTATTATAGGCTACCAGAAAACTCACTAGGTGGCGTTGGGGTCGAGTTATTTATAAAAGTCGTATTTATGAACCGATTTCGTTCAAATTTAAACCGTGTGCTACCTCCATGATGAAAAATACGTATGCGAAAAGTAGACCCGCTACGTCCTGGAGTCGAGTTATTTATAAAAATCGTATTTGTGAACCGATTTCTTTTAAATTCAAATTATAAGCTACCTACATGATGAAAAAAGCATTTGCTAAAAACGGACCCGATAAAAGCCCTATTTATGAACCGATTTTGGTAATGCAAATTAGAAACGTTTATTTTTTTCATGATGATTTTTTTTTCATTCGAAACATATACATACCTTGTTTATACCTACGAAAGAATTAACAAAACGCTGATTCGACTCAACACATATTTCTTTCAAGTATTTATACCTCGGTCTTTATTGCGCACTCGATGAAGCCGTACTCAAAAGCAAACGAAATCTGCTGTTTTTATACGACATTTCTTTAATAACTAACTTGCGCGGTTGACCGAAATAGAAGCAAATAATAATTCGAATTTATTATAACAATAATTCAAATTTAAAAGAGGATAATAAAGAAAGCCAGCCTTTTTTCACTTCGCGTCAAATGAATGATACGTTTATACCTGTTTTCTAACCGATGTGAGAATTAAAAAACTGATTTGAAAACAAATTGGAGTCAATACACTTTAGAATTTCTGAGCGTATTGAAATTTGGTTTATGCATACCCCTGCAGTGAAATCCCAAACTAGTCAGGAAAAATACTAGTTTACAACTAGAATTTCCTGACAGAAACCGAACTAGTTCGAAAATGACCAGACGATTTATTCATGCACTGTTTTATTTGACGTCGACAGTTTAATACAATAAAGTACACAAAATAATATAACTTTTATTTGGGTATATTGTAAACCATTAAATCGAGTACGTACTCAATTATACAAGACCTGTAAAATAATGATTAATATTCATAATGGTTATTAACTAAAGCATGTTTTTTCGATAACCGTTTAATGATTAAATTACGATAAATATAATTATTTGATTAATTTCTATTATCAACAACAAGCCAAACTATAGACAAAAATTAAGAATATTTAATAACTGCTTCAATTATTTCTTTACTTTATTCTTATCAAAATCTCAAATTTTAAACATTGTTTGTTACTTTTATAAATTTTTAATAATAAAATACTGAAATGTCCATAGTTAATGAATTTAATTTTATAAAATGAACTAAAGTATTCATTTTATTCTTAACTAAAATGTTTTCTTTTGCATATTCAATATAATTAAAAAAAAATTTATTTATTGTACCTGAAACATTTTTCTTTTAATAAATTTAATGAAAAATTCATTTAAATTTGTGTTCGAAAGTTTGGAGTATTTATGTAGCACTATTTATTGGCAAATCTACGGCTGTTCAATAAAAATGTGTAATATATTAAAGTGTACTCAATAAGAAGTTTTTATTGTATATTCATGAATTCATTTTATTTTTTGACTCCCAAAGTAGTTTTGGTCCATAATTTGACTAGTATTTTTCTGTCTATTTTGAACTAGTATGAGACTGGTATATTTCTGACCGAAATCTGACAATTGCCATCTCGTAGGACATCCCCATGTTAAAAATACCAGTTGATTGCATGGAAAAAAGATAGTTGGCTGACTAGTTGGGCATGCGGTTCATACTAGTTGTGAGGTAGTTTACAACTAGTTCATTTCACAACAGGGACGTTTTGAATCACGGCGAAGTGGGTTAAAGCGCTTTATGTGTCGGTATAAACAAGGTAATATACATTAAAGCGGTCCAATTTTCGTATGGGAAAAAATCTTCATTCTAGAAAACGGGGCACCCATTAGTTTTTTCCTTTTAATATTTGTAATATCTATACCAACTTTCAGTTTTCTACTGCAACTAATCCAGAGTGATCAATGACCTTGAAATGCGCTGCCGAATCGCTGCGAAACTGACAAAAATATTGGTGATTTTTATAAAAAGGTACTGTTGCCATGACAACTGAAACTTGTGATATTTTTTTAGATAATTTAAATTTGAAATGTTCTTAGGCTACTTAACCAATTCTTTGATTAATATATATACACAATACTTCTAGCGTAAAATATGTGCATCATGAGCATCTTCTAAATGTATACATAGAAACGTAAGGTTTGGTACCAGCACCTCTTTCGGCATAAAGAAAAATTGTGGAAGGTGCCCCAAACCCTGTCTTGGAAATTTTTTTTTGGACCACTCTAATGTACATACATAAAATGATAGCCGTTTTCGTTGTTCGGACTAAACCCAAAAACCAGTCAAATTGTCGGAGGTTATACCTTGCATATATGATCCCATTATAGCCTACTAGACAATCAATGGCTTCATTTCAACGGCGTTTAAGAGATCACACGACACATTAAGTCAATGTACGGGAAAACTTTTCATCCAGGGATTTTCTTGGCCCTCCTATAACTGAAAACTGGTTTACGGACCAATGTTGAAGTTGCAAGATCATAGAAGAATATTACGCACGCTTGGCAGAGATCTCATAGCTGGAAATAAGATCATCGGTAAAACTCATGACATCGAAAGGGATTAGTATTACATATGGTATCACAGCGCTACTATTCTTGGCCTATGTGTGAGGAGGATTCTGCTCTTTAGTCGTTTCAATTTAAACTAAAGATGTTTACTTTAGAGACCGCTTTTGCTTTTAAACGCTATTTTTGTATTAGCCAACGCAAAAGATCTGATAAGGCGCCGCGAAGCAAGCGGGTATTGGCTAGTATTTTATAAATTACACCTGTTATATGCATAAAACCGCAAAATAAGTCGGAAAAAAATTAAGTAAAAATGAACGCGATTTTTTATCCGCTTAAAACTTTCACTTGTTTCACTAGAATTACATACATAACCAATCTATCTGCGTAACTAAAACTTTCTAAAAATTTAGATTAAAAAGTAGAAAATTTAGATGAAAATTTGTTGAATTTTTCTACGTTCTGTATAAATTTTGAAAGTTTGACTTATGTAGTTTCGATTAAAGCATGAACCATGATACAAAAAAGAAGGTAGTTCCATTGTCACTTTTTCTTCGCCATATTAACAACCTGACAATTATGTAGATTGTGACATTTCGTGCTACCGTATGCAATATCTAAAATCCTCCAAATTTTATTATTAATTTTTTATTTATTTACAAACATTTTGTTCTTAGAATCGAAATTCGAACTAGTAAAAGGTACTTTGTTGAGTACGGCTCGGTTATTTGTACAATAATTTTGGGTTGTTGTGTCACAAGACTTAACCCAAAGAAAAAATTTTAACACACACGTGTTGTCAAACAATTAAACGTTAGTTTAAAATAAAAATTTCAAGTTTTCAGATACAAATTCTTGAATAAATTCGGTTTGAAATATGGACCTTCTTGTAAAAATTACTGTGGTCAGCGTAGCCGGAGTTGGACTGATGAGAATTAATTTTGTCCAAGCGCTGCCGAAATTTTACCCAATTTGTCAATGGGTCCGTACCTCCGTCTCCGCCCCCATCCCAAATAACCGAACATTTCCCTTTTTGTATTTTAAAGAGAATGCTCAATAAGTTGATAATTGTGTTTCTAGTTTTCATTCTAACAATAAATCACAAATTTTGTTTCACACCAACTCCAATATTGAGTAAAATATATTTTAATTTTATCCAAAGAAATAACGATATTGTCGAAATATACTAGAATTGGATAATACTCACTTCTCTGAAAGTCATGAGGCCTATGGGTCCCAATGTAAATTCCGTTTTCACGTTACTTGAAAGACATGGATAAAGACTATATCGAAATGTGTAATTTCAGTGTCCCAATTATATCAGAAGCAATCTTATCCGATATAGAAAACTGTAATAGTCCTCGCTAGCTACATTGTGTAATAATCAGATGACATAATGACACTAAAAAATTTTAAAATATGTTCACTAAAATTTTATTAATGTAAAAATAAAGATTTTCGCAAGTAGTTATCGAATTTAGTGTAAAATTTAAACGTTTTTAAGATAAGATATTAATTATTTTTAAAAGGTAAATGTTAATACAACTATTTTATTTATACTCCCAAATTTAGGATTCAAAAACCCCTCTACCAAAAAACTTAAATTGGGTAACCCCGCTTCGATTTTTTTACAATTGAGCAATTGTCAAAAATCTCCTTTTTAATCAAAAAGTTGTTTATTGAAACTACCTTCTTTTTTGTATCATGGCATGAACCATACTTTTATAAAAAAATAACAAAAAAATTTTTACTTGAAAAACATTGTAAATATTAAACAAAAAACACCATTCACTCACTTTTGATTGCCTGTGTATGTACATATGTATGTGTGTCTAACAAATTATGGTTTGTTATCAAAATACCGATATTATTTAATAAACTTAATATTATATAGTACAAATGTATTTGTAAACTTAATTTCATTAAAATTATTTCTGCAATCAAATTTTCTATTCATGCAAAAACCAAAACGCATAAATATGTACGTATTAGGGATGGGTAGTGGGGGGTTGAAATTTGATTTTTTCCGAATTTCGAACATTGCCCAACCATTCGATTATTCGATTCGAAATTTGGTGGTGAAAATTCGATTTAATTCGAATTTTTTCGAATTGTCCAAAAAATTTTTGAAGTGAAACTTTTTAATCGAGTTCGGAGATGTTTGCGTTAAATTTTTAATACCAAGTCATAAAATCTGTAACGTTGCCACAGGTTAGAAAATCAAATTCAAATAATCGCTTCCGCAGATGTTTGCGTTAAATATTTAACACCAAGTCATAAAATGTGCCCACCTGTTTAAAAAGTTAAACTCAAATTACACTGTGTGTAAACTCTTCTGAAAGTATACCCAGTAATAAAACACTCGGTGGATTTGCAAATTTAGCTCGTTTTTCTATTTCATGGCCTACTCATGTTTTCATGTCTCGGCCTATGTAGTTTTCAAAAAAGTAAAAAAAATACTTAAAACAAATGTCTGGCGAAATCAGAGGTTAATACATATAAAAAAAATTTCATGGGAAATATTTTCGTAGAACATTTTAACCCATTAGCTCTAGCCTGACCCTTATTTTAAGAAATCCCCCAAAAAAGCAAATTCGGAAGGTCGTTAGTGGATTGATATATTCTAGAAAATTATTCTCCGGCAAATTCTACCAGGAGTCTTCTCAGGCAAAATCTTCATGCTACCAACGTAAAAGCCTCTAAAAATTTTAAATAAAAAATCAACTAAAAAGCTACTTTTTTAAAAAAATTTGTTTGTTGTTTGGAATAACAGTTCGCTCTTGGCACAGCTTGTTTGCCTCGATGCATCAGATCGAAAAACATTTATTTTTTTACATGTATTTTACACACACAGTGATGGTAAATTTAGGCCGAAAGAAGAAATTTGAAGAGTTGATTTTTTTTGGAAATAAGGATGAAAATCGATTTTTTCTAGAAAAATTCGGTTTTATCCGAGTTTTAGCAACACTAAGTTCGATTTAGAAAATTCGCCATTTTGGATGTAAAATTCGATTAAAATTCGAATATCGAAGCTTCGAATATCGAATTTACCCATCCCTAGTACGTATGTACACATGCATTTGTAAATATGTACATATGTAATGTATGTATGTAACATACATCTTATCTTATCTTACTTCTTACTAAATATAATATTATAAATGTGAAAGTTTGTATGTTTGGATGTTTGGGAAATCATCACGCGGAAACGACTGAACGGATTTGCATGAAATATGGTACGCAGATAGCTTATGGGCCAGATTGGTTAATAGGATATTTTTTTTAAGAGTTGCCACCTGTTAAAAAGTTTAATTTATTTAATATGCGAGAACGACTGAATGGATTTGCATGAAAATTTGCACACGGATAGCTTATGACCTATATTGGAAAATAGGCTGCTCTTCTTAAGAGTTTCCACCTGTTAAAAAAGTTTCATTAAATTAATACGCGGAAACGACTGAATGGATTTGCATGAAATTTTGCAAACAGATAGCTTATGACCTACAGTGGAAAATAGGCTAATTTTTGGAAGAGTTGCCACCTGTTAAACAAGTTTAATTAAATTAATACGCGGAAACGACTAAACGGATTTTCATGAAATTTTGCACACAGATAGCTTATGATCTAGGTTAGAAAGTAGGCTACTTGTTTAAGAGTTGCCACCTGTTAGAAATGTTTAATTTAATTAA
>NW_023458561.1:3796177-3817215 GCF_013731165.1 Rhagoletis pomonella | reverse complement strand
AGGTAAACTTAGAGGGATTGATATCTTTCGTATGCCTAGCGCGCAGAAGAGATTTTATAATTTCATAGTTTTAAACGGCCTAAATACCTTAACTCGTTTAAAAAATAATGAGCTATAACGAAATGGGCACAGAAATAAAATCTAACATCATTAAATTATTTTTCATATTTGTATAAAAGCGCGGGCTGAAACCCGCGGGTATAAGCTAGTTATTTATTATTTATATTTTGTTTCGATGACGGTGTGAACCAAGCGCCATAAAAATTTATTATTTATTTTTGTCAAATATTTTGGATATCTTAAATGAAATAAAATAGAATTTCAAAGTGAATCATTCAGATTGCATAATTTATGTAACAATTTTGAAAGTAACTATAAACTTATATTGTATTTCTTTGTCAAACTAAACTGTACGCCAAGTCAGCTGATGTAGACATTTGTAAACCAGATAATCATTTACCTATTAAGGAAGTATATATTACTTATGCCGCAGAGACGTGTATGTATATCAACAGCACATTTAGTTAAAGTAAAAAATTTAAAAAATAAAAAACAATATTCAGCAATGTTATATTGAACTTTGTTTGCAAATAAAAAATAGATTTAATTTAGCAGTGAAATTTTGAAAAGCCTTGCATGTATTGATCCATTGCCATATAAACAAAGCGCTAATTATACATTTTTAACCGTTTAAATAATGTTCCTAACTTTTTTAATTTCGATAATTAAATAGGTTGCGCTGAAGTAAGCAAGGGGGAGCAAGCAAGCTAAAAATGCTTTAATTAACTTCTTAGATTTCGAACTAACTTTTTTTCATTTTTAACTTGTTATGTTTGCCGCACAGCGCATTTTCTCAGAACTGAATTTGATCAAAACAAATGGAACAAATTGCTTCACTTTGCTAATGGTGGAATGCATAATATTTTCGAAATGCCATAAAATGATTAAAAAAAATTGTATTCCTAGTCCCATAAGTACAAAAAGTATTTAAACTAAAAATAAGATATATATAAGATATTTTTGCTGTACAGTTGAACTCGTACATGTAAAACATTTTCTTTATTATTATACTAGTACAAAGTATAACTGATACGTGTACCTTTTTTGCAATAATAATAATAATCCCAACGGTTTTAACCCTCCATTCCCGCCCATCCGCACGAGGGGCGCAGTCCGCATGACGTACGGAACCGGTATTTATTTTAAATTTTTGCGCCGAGTCACGATAGGCAGGAGTTTGTTAAGTGTCGAGATCTAAAACTGTTCAGCTACAAAACTAAATTCATCAGCCGATTTTATGTCTTTATTTCAATGATTCATTTATTGAGAGAGGACAGTATCGATTTCTTAATGCTGAAAAGCGGATCTGATATATCAAACGTGCAGGAATGAGAGTTAAAATCCTGGCATAAGTAACGGAATGGGTCGTGCAATTCAAAATTAGTTTTACAAGCTTTCAGAAATAGGGGACAAAAGTGTCTTGATACCCGGGAGGGCACATTAAGGCTAACTTCGACCAGAAGAAGCGGACTTGAAATTGAGCCTGTTCGTAATTCAACTATAAAAATTGTACCAAGCATTTGCCTGCGGCTAGAAAGTGTAGGAAGATTAGTAAGTTTTAATCGGCTCGTATAAGGTGGAAGGTTATATTGAGAATCCCAACGGAAATTTCTTAAGGCAAAAAGTATGAATTGTTTTTGAATTGATTCTATCTTGTCTGAGTAAATTTGATACCTTGGATTCCAAACCACGGCACCGTATTCCAGAATTTGCCTAACTAATCTTGTAAACAGGGTTTTAGTGATATAAGGGTCACAAAATTCTTTTGACCTTCGTTTCACAAATGCAAGTACACCTTTAGCCTTGTTGACTGGCACATTTATATGAAGATTAAAATTAAGCTTAGGATCCATTGTGATACCAAGGTCCACAAAATTGTATACCTGTTCCAGGTTATGGTTACCTATTGTATAAGAAGCGGATTTACGAAGAATATTTATGACTCGTTTTGTAGTATTTTGTAATTTTTCGTGATTTTCAGCGTGAATGAGGATATCATCCATGGCGACTTCTACATTTTCAACATTTTTTTTAATAATTCCGTCAAAGGGGAGACGCAAACAGGAATACCTTTCCCATGGGTTTCCAAATGTCAAATAGCCGTGTGTTCTTTTCGACACTTCTTAGGTCAAGAAATGTAAAATAATGATACCTTGCAATCCGTCTTTTGGTATTTTGTTGACATCTAACGGATCGATATATATTCGGATATACTTTTTATTTTATATTATTACCATGGGGCTGACTGCTGGGGTTGACAGGTTTAATAACCTCCATAGCGACCATTTTATCAAGCCCTTTCTTCACATTGTCTCTAATGGCGTACGGAATTCTTCGCGGTGGCTTTATTTCGAATTTAGGGTTGTCTATCAAACCAATGTCCAATTCATAATTTTTAAGGCAGCCTAGTCTCTTAAAGATGCCATCATCTTATCTAGTTCTAAGGTTTTTATTCTTGCTACCAACCCTAGCTCTTCGCACGATTTTCTAACAAAAGTACTGGGCAAACATTTTCTTTTACTACTTTAAAATTGACATCAGCTCAGTTTGACCAGCAACACGTATTTATTTTGATTTTCGAAGGACGAAAAACGATGAGTCGTAAAATTGTAATTTTGGATTTTGTTTACAGAAATGTTCAATGTAAAGTTATAAGAAGAATCGCATTGTTAACAGGCATAAGTCTGACCTTTAATTTGGTAAGAATTACGTAACGATTGAATACTATTTTTCAAAGATCTATGAACAACTCCGATCAATCGCTAGTTTTTTTTTCCTACTTTTTCTTCATCTCTAAAAATGACTTAACAATATAAGAAAACGAATGCCAAAAAGGTGTATTCGAGAGTTAACAGCTTTCATCGAAGCTGGGTACCCAAATTTACTGAGTTGCAAACCCTTTAGTTGGAAAGACTTCGATAGATCCTTTGAAGAACTGGACAATAACGCTCTATAATCGGCATCGGTGAGAACGATTGTGTCCTTAGAGTTAAAGTTATTTATTTAATTGAAAGTGAAAAAGCATCAAAACTTTACTAACGAAATTTTTTACACCATTTGCAGTTATTCGCAATCAAGAACCGGTCTAAAAGGACGAAACAAAACGAATTCCGTTCTTGTCTTTTCCTGAAAAAGTTTTTTGTTTACATATGGTAACTGAATAAAACTAAATATTTCACAAACGTGATCCTAAGATAAGTGTAATTAGTAGTTTTTATCCTATAAATCCCTAATTATGTGTAGAAAATTGCCATGAATAACAAAAATCTGTAACCTAACAGTTTTAGTACTTCTATACATACACACATATTTCATTTACCTTTTAACATTCTCTCATTGTATTCTCTTTCCACATTTACTTGGTCTTATGTACTTAAAAAAATTAGTTTTTAAGTTTCAATAATGAGTTCAGTTGGTATTAAATCGTTCACAGAGACTGTCTAAAATCGGGAACCTTGGGAAATAGCGCGTTTTATTTAAATCATTTTTTTCATGGTGCCGAAACCCGGGACAGTCGAACTTGCGATTGGTTAAATTTTAATGAGCGAAAGCGGATTTAATACAATTTAATTAAAAAGCGAATATTTAGTTCACGTTATGGAGGCTGTTTTTGGAGCGTCGTGCAGAACACAAGTCACGAAGTTGTGCAACGCGGCTAGCGATTTTCTAAAACCAGTTAAAGCTACAGATTTTGCCGATGCAAATTGTCCCGCCACAGTGGAGGAGGAGCTAAACGTCTTCCTCCAGCGATTAAAAAATGCTCATTCCAACGTCAAAAAGGCGGACGAGGCTCTGCGAAGTACCGTTAAGTTGGATGATATGCAAAGGGAAATTGAAAGCGTAATTGAATACGATGATAAAGCCGTAACGGTACTTGCAGAGCTTTGGACATATTTTAAGCCAACGAAAGTCAATCTACCTAACAGCGAAAACGCCGGGCAAAATGGTGAAAGTGGTCATCATGGCATTAAGTTAAAGGCGTTCGAGTTAAAGAAATTCGACGGAAAGCTGGAAAATTGGTTGCCATTTTGGGATCAGTTCAAGCTAGCCGTTCATGAGATTCGAAAATTATCAACGGCTGCAAAATTTAATTTCCTCAGCGAATCTTTGATTGGGAAAGCTGCGACTATAATAGCGGGGTTTACGTCATCTGACCAATGTAACAACGATGCCATAGCTCTGTTGCAAGAGGAGTACGGCAATAGCGAAAAAATAGTAGAAAAGTTTTTACAGAAATTGATGAACCTTAAGTTAGTACAGTCGTCGAGCGACGTTCGTGGTCTGCGACAACTGTATAATCAGGTGAGCGCCACCATGAGATCCCTAACGGCACTTCAAATACCATCGTCTCACTATGACGATATGGTAAAGTCGGTATTGATGAAATGTCTACCAGTGGCCATACGCATCAATTCCATAGATCAGCCGGCAGAGGATCTCTTTCCAGCACGTTGCTCAACTCCACCGCTGACAACTTGCAAAATAGCGGCTCAAGTGACGCACAGTTAAAGACTCTCCTGGACTTAATCAGAGCCGAACTTGATGCTCTGGAAAAGTCGTTGTTGTCAGAGCGTGAATATAACCGGCATGAAGACCGCGAGCGAAAAGGAGGGCACGTGGCTTGTTTACCAGCTCGAGCGATAAGCAACCACAATGTGTTTTTTGTAAGAAAAATAATCACTACGCAAAAACTGCAAGAGTGACGTCAATGTGTGAGCGGCCGACGAAGGTCGAACAAAGCGGAATAACTGATAGGATGGGCGTTCAGGAAGACAAAACGCCACCTTCAAAGGCGAGTGCTGCTACATTAAGCTCGATAGACCACAGCAATTCTGAGATTTTTCTGCAAACAGCAAAGGCGATAATTAGCAACGCAAATAATACAGAACGTGTTTGTCCAGAATTATAGTGGACAATGGGAGCCAGCGAACCTTTGTTACCGAGAGAGTCGTGAAAATGCTCAATTTACCAAGATATGATACAGAAAAATTACGAATTTTTGCGTTTGGCGATGAAAAGCAGAGAAAATGATTGACAGAATTCAAGCGTGTAGAATTGTCACTAAGGAGTCAATATAGCGGCGTGCAAAACACAATCATTGCGACGGTTGTGCCTTCCATATGCGAAGATGTTTTGCCGACGCCAAAGGTTGAAAATAAGAAACTATTACTAATTGAATTAGCCGATTATAAGAATTGTAATGAAAGATTTATCAACGGTATTAATCTTTTGATTGGACAAGACTACTATTGGAAATTCAATACATCGATGAGCGAATAAGTATCGGACAATTTAGTAGCGGTGAAAACCCTTTTCGGTTGGACCGTGCAAGGTCGATATAAAATCAACAATGGCGCGGCATGTGTATTCCAAGTACGCGAAGAGAACGCGGAAGAATTTGATGTTTCACAATTTTGGAATTTAGAGTCAATTGGCATAGCCAACATAAAAGGGGCGGTGAAAAATTAGCGATCGAAAACACAGTGACTAATATTACCACTTGTGATGGGAGATATGTAGTGCATTTGCCGTGGATAATAGATTGTGCGACTCTAAATGACAATAAACAAGTAGCGCTCAGTCGGCTTCATGGATTAACTCATAAATTGCGTAAACATTACGAAAAACTCTCGGAATATGATAACGCAATTCGCGATTTAATGCATAGTAGCATCGCTGAGAAAGCGCCTGAAACTGCCATTGAGGACCCAGTGTATTACATGCCGCATAGACCAGTTTATCGTGAAGACAAGGCTACTACCAAAATGCGCATTGTATTCGATGCGTCCTCCAGCGAACCGGGATTTTTATCTCTTAATAACACTTAAGCAAAGGAGAAAATTTAGTTGCCGATATGGTGACCACTATTTTAAGGTTTCGTTCCAATAAAATTGCGATTATTTCCGATATTGAAAAGTCATTTTTACAGATATCTCTGGCTACGTGCGACCGTGATTCGCACCCATTTTTGTGGTATAAGTCCATGCCAAAGTCACATGGGGAATTCCCAGAAACAGTTGAATTTCGAATGACGAGAGTTACCAAACAGTATATTCCTATTTGCGATAAACTGAAGAAGTCATTTTCTGTTGACGACCTGGTTCTAAGCGAGAAAAACTTGGAGCTGGCTTTGGCAACATATCACCAAGCCACTAAGATCATGAGCGAAGGGAAGTTCAACTTACGAGAGTGGAACACAAACGGTGCCGAATTACGAAACTGCTTTCGTAAGGACGGTTTGCAGCCAGTTTCCAATCAAAAGGTCCTTGGAATTAATTGGTGTACGACTACCTATGATATCAGCGTAGACATAGCAGGCAGCATCGACTACTTACAGTCTTTGCGAGGCACTAAACGAAATATTATTAAGGCACTGGCGAAAATTTACGATCCAATTGGAATCCTTGGTCCCTTTACACTTACAATAAAACTCATGTTGCAAAATGTTTGGAAGGTGGAACTCACTTTACCAAAATTAGAGTTGACAGCGGCATTAATAGTAGCGAGGTTAAGCGATTTTAATAAAATCGTTAGACTTCGAAATAGCTTCTGTTAACCTGTCGAGCGATTCCGCCATAGCACTCAATTGGATAATCGGCCACGGTAAGAAAATTAAACATTATGTTGCTACAAGAGTGGGTGAGATCAACGAGCTAACAAATATTTATGACTGGAGATATTGCCACGGTAAGACCAATCCGGCGGATCTGTTGACCAGAGGCGTTCGAGCTAAAACACTCGCAGAGTCTGAATTGTGGAAATATGGTCCACCTTGGCTATCAGAAGATTCGTCAAACTGGGTGTCGAAATTTGCTATTGACAATTCTACTGTTTTAATGGCAAGTATCACCGAAAGTATCAGCGCACCGGAACGAGAATCAGTTTAACACATCGATAACTTTAGTCAACTTAAGCGCTCTCTCTCTCTTGCGTATACCAGCGGTCGTATTCAGATTTTTGCGGAGCTTAAAAGCACGTTCCCCAGAACGACGATTGAAATCAATCAACGAAGTTGATGAGCTGACTTCCTATGAATTACAAGCGGCGGAACTATACTGGGTAAAGACTACGCAGACTCAGTTTTATTACAAGGAAATTCAGTCCCTGTCCAAAGGCTCGAAGGTTCTGTATGACTTAAAAATGATCTCCTTAAATCCTCAGCAGGAAGATGGCGTTCTCCGACTTACCGGTCGTTTCCCGGCAGGATAATTCGGTAAGAATATTTTTATGCCAATAATTCTGCCCAAAAACTCTCATTTCAGTCAGCTACTCCTGCTTGAAGCGCACAAAACAATGTTCCATGCTGGCGTTAATACTGTTTTAGCACAAATTCGGAAGAAGTACTGGATAGTACAAGGGCGGCAATTAATCAAGAGTGTTTTGCGAAATTGCAAGCGGCTGCACGGTAAAAGCGCGTCCGAGCCTTGGACTGTATTGCCAATCGAAAGAGTATCAGCGAGTCGACCGTTCGAAACCACTGGTGTTGACTTTGCCGGACCACTTTTCGTAAAATCAGATAGCGAGAAGCAACAAAAGAAGGTGTACATCATGTTATTTACATGCGCAGCGATTCGTGCGGTACATTTAGAATTAGTGGGCGATATGTCAATTAAAAGCTGTATCGATTCACTAAGAAGATTTATAGCGCGTCGCGGCGTGCCAGCTACTATAGTCTCTGACAATGCCAAAACGTTCAAGCGTGCAGACCTGGAGCTTACTAAACTAAACGAGCTTATGAAAACCAATGAAGTGCAGCAACGGCGCACCAAAGAATCAAGTGGAGGTACATACCCGAGCGAGCAGCATGGTGGCAGGGGTGGGTTTTGGGAGCGCCTTGTCAGAAGCGTAAAGACGTCATTGAAGGCAGCAGTTGGAAAAGCACGTTTAACGTATGATGAACTGGCGACTCTTCTAGCAGAGGTGGAAAGTGTTGTAAATTTACGACCTCTTGCATACATAACTAACGATCATAGTGACATGGAACCACTTACTCCATCAAATTTTTTAAATCATTGCAAATCTATTTTAATTCCAACAGTTTTTAAAAATGACGAATGTGCCCTTTCGCAATCGTGGCGTTTGCGACAAGCCTTAGTGAAGCGATTTTGGAAGCGATGGCATGAAGATTACTTGAATCAACTTCGGTCCATTCACCATATCAAAAGTGGGCCAGCTCGCAGCATAAAAACCGGCGACGTTGTTTTGGTCCACGAAGATAACAAACCACGTCTACTATGGCGGTTGGCAGTGGTACGAACTACGTATCCAGGGCGTGACATTCGGCTACAACACCAGCAGGTTCTAAAGGTTCTATCCAGCTTCTATATCCAATTAAAATTGCATCGTCTATTGCAGGGCCGAGGATGTAGAAAATTGCCATGAATAACAAAAATCCGTAACCTAACAGTTTTAGTACTTCTATACATACACACGTGTTTTATTTACCTTTTAACATTCTCTCATTGTATTCTCTTTCCATATTTACTTGTACTTATGTACTTAACCATAATTCGTTTTTAAGTTTCAATAACGAGTTCAGTTGGTATTAAATCGTTCACCGAGACAGTCTAAAATCGGGAACCTTACGAAATAGCGCGTTCTGTTTAACTAATTTTTTTCATTATGATTAAGTTTCATATTTCCTTTAATTGTTAATATCCCAACGGTTTTTACCCTCCATTCCCGCCCATCCGCACGAGGGGCGTAGTCCGCATGACGTACGGAACCAGTATTTTCAATTTTTGCGCCGAGTCACGGCAGGATTTTTGTTAAGTGTCGAGATCTAAAACTGTTCAGCTACAGAACTAAATTCATCAGCCGATTTTATGTCTTTATTTTAATGATTCATCTATTGAGAGAGGACAGCATCGATTTCTTAATGCAGAAAAGCGGATCTGATATATCAAACGTGCTGGAATGAGAGTTAAAATCCTGGCATAAGCAACGGAGTGGGTCGTGCAATTCAAAATTGGTTTTACAAGCTTTCAGAAATAGGGGGCAAAAGTGTCTTGATACCCGGGAGGGAACATTAAGGCTAACTTCGCCAAGAAGAAGCGGACTTGAAATTGAGCCTGTTAGTAATTTAACTATAACAATTGTACCAAGCATTTGCTTGCGGCTGGAAAGTGTAGGAAGATTAATAAGTTTTAATAGGCTCGTATAAGGTGGAAGGTTATATTGAGAATCCCAACGGAAATTTCTTAAAGCAAAAAGTAGGAATTGTTTGTGAATTAATTCTATCTTGTCTGAGTAAATTTGATACCTTGGATTCCAAACCACCGAACTGTATTCCAGAATTGGCCTAACTAATGTTGTAAACAGGGTTTTAGTGATATAAGGGTCACACAACTCTTTTGACCATCGTTTCACAAAAGCAAGAACGCCTTGTTGACTGTCACATTAATATGAAGTTTAAAATTAAGCCTAGGATCCATTGTGATACCAAGGTCCACAAAATTGTATACCTGTTCCAGGTTATGGTTACCTATTGTATAACAACTTTACATTTCTTAAGATTTAGAGGCATAAGATTTACTTGACACCAGTAAGCCATGCTGTCTAAGTCTGATTGTAGCAAAGACCTTTCTTTAATTGAAACGTACGATTTATAAAGCTTTACATCATCTGCATACATTAAAATTTTGGAAAATTGTATATTTGTAGAAATATCGTTTATAAAAAGCAAGAACAGAACCGGGCCTAGGTGGCTACCTTGAGGGACTCCTGAAGGAACATCAATGACGTCAGAGATAGTATTTTTAAACATTACCCTTTGCGATCTATCATAGAGGTATGAAGAGATCCAACGTAGAAAATTAGGTGGAAGACCAAGAAGATCAAGTGTGTAGATGAGCAACGAGTGGCACACTTTGTCAAATGCTTTACTGAAGTCAGTATATATAACATCAACAGTTTTGCTTTCACTAAATGCTTTTGAGATATAGGATGTTAATTCAAGTAAATTTGTAGAAGTTGATTTGCCCTTGCAAAATCCATGTTGACTATATGAAATACTAGAAGAGATAGAATGCGTCAACTGATTTGTTATAATTGCTTCAAATAACACTATGCGACAGTCAAAATCGGGATGGGATGAAACCAACGGGAAATGTTATATCGGTCAAAAACAAGTTATACGTGTCCCGGCGTTTCGCTGGGTCACGTCTAGGAATCGAGATATATCGATTTGAAGTTAGTAACTATCATATAGGGGAAATTGTCACCTTTGGTGGTCTTTTTTTTACATAACTCGAGCACCACTAGTCCGATTTTGCTCAAAAAATTAAAAATTACAATTCCTTTAATCTGTTCATATAACGTTTTTCTATATAATCAACATTTTTGCCGGTAAAAATAAATGTATGAAGAAAAAGAATATTTTTTGCCTAAAATATTAAATTTCATGATATATGTCTCATTTTGTTCATAGGTTATGTGACTTTACGTGACACTTTTTTCCGTTTTGGATTTTTTATGAATTAAAAAAAAATTTTAATTTTTAGGCAAAAATAATTTTTTTTTCTTAAAAATTAAATTTTTTTCTTTTTAATTCATAAAAAATCCAAAACGGAAAAAAGTGTTACGTAAAGTCACTAGTACAAAGTTAGTAGTACAAAGTACAACTGATACGTGTACCTTTTTTGCAATAATAATAATAATCCCAACGGTTTTAACCCTCCATTCCCGCCCATCCGCACGAGGGGCGCAGTCCGCATGACGTACGGAACCGGTATTTATTTTCAATTTTTGCGCCGAGTCACGATAGGCAGGAGTTTGTTAAGTGTCGAGATCTAAAACTGTTCAGCTACAGAACTAAATTCATCAGTCGATTTTATGTCTTTATTTTAATGATTCATCTATTGAGAGAGGACAGTATCGATTTATTAATGCTGAAAAGCGGATCTGATATATCAAACGTGCTGGAATGAGAGTTAAAATCCTGGCATAAGCAACGGACTGGGTCGTGCAATTCAAAATTAGTTTTACAAGCTTTCAGAAATAGGGGGCAAAAGTGTCTTGATGCCCGGGAGGGAACATTAAGGCTAACTGCGCCAAGAAGAAGCGGACTTGAAATTGAGCCTATTAGTAATTTAACTATAAAAATTGTACCAAGCATTTGCCTGCGGCTGGAAAGTGTAGGAATATTAATAAGTTTTAATCGGCTCGTATAAGGTGGAAGGTTATATTGAGAATCCCAACGGAAATTTCTTAGGAAATTTGATACCTTGGATTCCAAACCACCGAACCGTATTACAGCATTAGCCTAATTAATGTTGTAATTAGGGTTTTAGTGATATAAGGGTCATAAAACTCTTTTGACCATCGTTTCACAAAAGCAAGTACACCTTTAGCCTTGTTGACTGTCACATTAATATGAAGATTAAAATTAAGCTTAGGATCCATTGTGATACCAAGGTCCACAAAATTGTATACCTGTTCCAGGTTATGGTTACCAGTTTTATAAGAAGCGGGATGGACAGCTCTTCGCGAGAAGCTCATTACTTTACATTTCTTAAGATTTAGCGGCATAAGATTTACTTGACACCAGTAAGCCATGCTATCTAAGTCTGATTGTAGCAAAGACCTTTCTTTAATTGAAACGTACGATTTATAAAGCTTTACATCATCTGCATACATTGAAATTTTGGAAAATTGTATATCTGTAGAAATATCATTTATAAAAAGCAAGAACAGAACCGGGCCTAAGTGGCTACCTCGAGGGACTCCTGAAGTAACATCAATGACGTCAGAGATAGTATTTTTAAACATTACCCTTTGTGATCTATCATAGATGTATGAAGAGATCCAACGTAGAAAATTAGGTGGAAGACCAAGAAGATCAAGTTTGTAGATGAGCAACGAGTGGCACACTTTGTCAAATGCATGCAAATGAAGTCAGTATATATAACATCAACAGTTTTGCTTTCACTAAATACTTTTGAGATATAGGATGTTAATTCAAGTAAATTTGTAGAAGTTGATTTGCCCTTGCAAAATCCATGTTGACTATATGAGATGCTAGAAGAGATAGAATGCGTCAACTGATTTGTTACAATTACTTCAAATAATTTAGGAATTGCAGAGAGCTTAGCTATTCCCCGGTAGTTCTCCCCTGAAGATCTGCTACCGCTTTTATGTAACGGGGTTGTGAACGATTCCTTGCATATAGTTGGAAAAACGCCCTCTTTAAGAGATAAATTAAATATCGCTGTTAACGGCTCATAGAGATAATCAGAACAATTTATATGAATACAAGTAGGGATCTGGTCAGGACCATAACTGAAGGACTGCTTTAAGGATTTCAGATAAAGTACTACATCATCGGGAGATATTACTGGGATATTTATTGAGTTCATTGGACATAGTTGAAAAGGATAGTCAATGTTAGCATGTGAGTTAATGGAATAATTGGATTTAAAAAACTGAGCGAACATGTTAGAAATTGTTTTATTATCACTAGAGACGGTATTTTGATACTTCATGGCGGAAGGAAACCCACGTACATTTCGCTTGGAGTTTACGAAGTCATAAAATGATTTGGGGTTATATATTATACGCCGTTTGATTTTACACAAGTAAGCTTTATAACACTTTTTGTTTAATTCAAAAAACTTATGAGTACTTAAAAGTGAGTATTTTACATAGTATGAGTGTAAACCGTTTTTTTTGTGTAATCTAAAATAACGCGACTTTCTGTTTTTCAAATTTCTCAGTTTTTAGTGAACCATAACTGTGTTTGCTCTTCAGGAACATACATGCGTTTAGGCACATGCTTTTCAAATAATTTATGTAAAGTAAAGTTAAAAAGTGCAACGCTTTCTTCAATATTTTCTTTAAATGCAAGCAACGACAATTTAGACAGTGCTTTGTTAAGCATTTTAAAGTTGGCTTTCAAAAAATCAAAACGAATATTTGGTTCGTATGCTTGGGTACTGCAATTTTGGCCATCACTTATAACTTCGTAAGATACCTCCATAGCAGGGTGGTAGACATCTTCGGGCAAAACTAGTGGATCACACTTATTTACAATGGACTTAGATGCATCATCAACATAAACAAGATCTATTACTTTACCAAACTTATTGTGAAGTACATTAACCTGAGTTAGGCAGAGTTCAGCCATCTCCTCTAAAAATACGTTGTTGCACGCACTAGACGCGAAAGGTACGATGTCATTGTCAACGATGTTCCATGATATGCTTGGTAAATTAAAATCACCCAACACAATCATTGAGTCAGAGGGTTTAGTCGTGAATACACCAATGTGTCAGATCGGGGAGGGAGCTAAGTAAATAGACCCTTTTCCAGCCTGTACACGAATACATTTGAATTCTACTGAAGCCATGTGGGGAAGACTAACTTGTTCAGATGGTATTGAAGAGTCTACAGCGAAGAGTACACCATCGCCGGTTCTGCCTATAGATAGATATGATAATTATTTAGAAGAATCTCTGAATTGAAAATGTGAGGTTTCAGCCAAGTTTCAGTAAAAGAAAGAATATGATAATTACATTCAAGGCCTTTAAGGTATAAGTTAGTTAATTTAGTATTTAAGCCTCTTACGTTTTGGTAATAAATACTTAACGCAGATTTAATAATTAGTTTTTTGATTCAGTGTTATGACGGGGAGTATTAGCTAAGTTATTTACTTTTTTGGGCCTATATTCGAATTCACGAACGAAAGCTCCGGGGGGGGGGGCCAAAAAGAACTACTAAGCAGCGCACTAAAATTATCTAAATTTACGTCAATTTCGAATGAAGCAATATTTATTTCGTATTTAAAATTAAATTTTCTGATGCTTATGTCGACAGTTGTAATTTTTGATGATATATAAAGCTTTATATCGTCTTCGGTAGTGTCTCTCGAAAATCTAGAGACAAAGATTGACTTCTTTGGCGGAACCACAACTAGTTTCCTTGTATCAGACTGGAGTACCGGCGGCAGGGGTTGAGTTACTGCGTTAGTAGTTGAGGATAGGGAAGGCGGTGGAGGCTTTGAAGATTATGCCACCACTTCAATGGGGGAAGGGGAAGATACTTCAGGCTCTTTATTATCTGAAGCAGATTTCGTTACACGGTCTTTTGAGGCTGAGGATTCTGATGCTGGAGGACACGGAGGGGATAAATTAATTAAGTCCGTCGGAAGATTATTCTGACGTGCACTGGCTGTAATTTCCTTAGATGGACTATGAAGACGCTTACGTTTAGACACACGGCTATCCTTAACAGATTGCAAGGTATCTAAGCATTTGAGTGATTTAAACATATTTTCATAATGCTTAAATTTTTCTGTCAGTACCGACAATTCTCTTCCTACTTCTGTAAAACCCAAATAGCTTGAAAAGATCAACTTCGGTTGACCTGCACTTTACGCAAGACCAGCGAAGGCCTTTGCCATCATTAATAGCGTCCAGAATTCTTCCTGTCAAATCAGCACATTTCAGATGGTAAATACCATCACACAGCCAGCACGATAAGTAGCGTTCAGAATCGCTTTTAATTTGGTAAGTATCAAGACCGCACTTCGTATTGAAAAATTTCTGTAATACACTCGTTAATAAAAGACAAACAAAATAAATTATAACAATTAAGGAGCTGATTTAAATAGCTTTAAATAAATGTACCGAACAGTTTGAGTATCACTGTAATTATGACACTTAATAAACGCAATGCAAACAGCTGTGACAAGAATTACTAGAAAAAGTAAACAAAAAGAGTAGAACAAATGTGCAAAAACAAAATGAATTCAGTTAACTACAAAGGATGCAACAACAATGATAGCAACAGATGACTCGGCAAAATTAAATTTAGTTTAATATAAAACACAATAACTTTCACTTAGATTCAATTGTTCACACAGAGATGCTCATAAGCACTTTTTATCACTACTTTAACTCAGAATTAGCACAATAAACTTTGCAAATAGAAAGCCAAAATCAGAGCACGATAAAGTACAACCTCACAGCTTGACGTTTGCGAGAAGTCAATAAATGTTAAATTGTTCTGGAAAATGGTTTTTCATAAAAATTATTGGTTTTATTCCATATTGATACTTTGATGCTCAAAATAAAAAAGGTGATACATATTGAAACATTTCAAGTCTCTTCTCCGCTACAATTTCTGATAAGCCCGCGGTCACACTGATCCACAGTCCTTGGTAACACCATCACCAAGCGACGCAACATGTAGCTATACGACTCAGCAACACGAAGAGCAAAAGCTATAACTACGGTGACCATCCGTCCTGTATTATACGGGACAGTCCTCTTTTTTGATCTATTGTCCTGGTAATTTATTTATTTTATACGGGACGCCAAATATTCTGTATTTCTTTTAATGCCCTGTATTTGTCCCGTATTCGGTGCTCCGACGCCTTAACAGCTCCTTAAAATGGCATGCCTATGAACGAGTTTTAAGTGATGTTGGTATATAATCGTGATTTTATACACAGTTACTGAGCATCTACCGCACGTATTTTCATATCTCTGTCGCGTATCTTTCAACGAAAGTAGAAACAAGTGAGGAAAACATGTTATTCACAAACAGTGCTTACTTACAATCATGGCATTCATGCTAAAATATCCTTTAGGATTAAAATATAAATGTTCGTCCACAAAAGGCTTTATGATTTTGATGTGTGTCCCATCGATGCAGCCAATGATAGAGGGAATCTTGAATTTGCTGTAGAAGTAATTTCTCGATTTACACTTTTCATTACCATCCATTGCAAGTTTCACCCACTGTGGGCAAATGTGACGCTCCATAATTTCCAGCATCTTACTCATAACTAAAGACACTGTGCTTCTACCTATGCTAATGTTAGAGTCATTCCCGACTGATCGCTGATAACAACCTTCTGCTAAGAATCGCAATACTGCGGCTACCTGGAGCATTGGCGGAATGTTAGATGGAAGCAAGTGGGATTTAACGATACCCAGCACCATAATGAAAGCGTCTTTGTTCAGACGATATTGTGAAATGAATCTGTAAGACAATTGAAGGCGTTACTAAAATTGTCGGGGATTGTTTCTTATTCATACTTACGCCGACTCTGGAAGCTCTAAAGGATTGCTGCGGTCTCTTAAAATACTTCGTTTTACCTTCTCAGAAACTTCTTCCTCCATCAGCAAAAAAGCTACTACGGCTGCGGTAATTATTTTTTATTTACTTATCATTTGGATTTGATTTTTTACGATAACACCGTAAAAATGTTCACAAAATTAACATCTGAAGAAATGAAGTTAACAAAACAGCTGATTCGAACATCGGTTTTGTTTATGTTCCAAAAAATAACAAAACCAATCCGGATTCATGAATCATGACACCAAATGAAATCAATATTGGTTTGTAATTCCGATAAAAAGCGAATCCCACTTAGTTTCCACAACAGCCCTGAGTATTTTATTTAATTATCCTTATTCTCTTCAATATGGATATTCTTATTTTCTATAAACACAATACGATTAACGATGTAAAAATTCCCAACGGTGCTATTCTGTCGACGCTTTGCTACGGTGCGACGTCGGCGCTACTATGTCGGCGGTCTGCTGCTGTACGACGTCGGCGCTATGGTGTCGGTGCTCTGCTGTTGACCGACGTCGGCGCCACTATGCCGGCGCTCTGCTGCTGGCGACGTCGGCGGTATCCTGTCGGCGCGCTACTGCTAGGCGAACGGGTGTCGCCGACACGCGTATTCACGGTAGACTGTGGGTTAGCAGCGCTCTATCTTTGAAGAGCAGAGCCTTACGTAGGAAACTATTTACAAGTCAAGAGCTATTCTCTAGTAGCTGTGTGTTCACGACCACAGCTCCGTGTTGACTGTCGGTATGTTGTGGAGTCACATCTGTTATAGCTACGATGACCATATTTATGAAAGCCGAATACTGGACAAAAAAAAAAAATAAATTTCTCGAGATATTTACCCCGTAAAATTTGTTAAATTTTAATATAATAAAGTGCAATTTTAAGTCGGTAAGTGGCAGGTTTTTTGTTGACAGTGTTACGCATTTTTTCATACAAAGTATGTATGTTCGACCTTTTTTTGAAAGAAAAGCAAATGAGCACCACTTTCCACACTCAATTTTAATGAGTTGCAAAACTACAAACCAAATTTTTTTCTAAAGATTATATTTAAAAAAGTTTGAGATTTTGGTGGAACATTGCAGAATTAATTTGTTTAGTTTTTGCACAAAGTATTTGTTCTTATGTGGTGTTTGTTAGGAAAAGAGCATTACTTTAATGAAATAAATAATAAATATTATTTAAACTAAAGAAAAATAGCCAAAACTTACTAGGTGTCGAGTCCTAATTTCTATTTTGGCCACTGTATATATTCCTCGATTCGATTCACAGGCATTCAGATTAGAAAATAAAAAATGTGTATAAAGAAAATCACGATTATATATCAACGTCACTTAAAACTCGTTCATAGGCGTGCCATTTTGAGGAGCTGTTAAGGCGTCGGAGAACCGAATAAGGGACAAATACAGGCCATTAAAAGAATTACAGAATATTTGGCGTCCCGTATAAAATAAATAAATTACCAGGACAATAGATCAAAAAAGAGGACTGCCCCGTATAATACAGGACGGATGGTCACCGTAGTTATAGCTTTTGCTCCTCGTGTTGCTGAGTCGTATAGCTACATGTTGCGTCGCTATGGTGATGGTGTCACCAAGGAGTGTTGATCAGTGTGACCGCGGGCTTGTGAGAAATTGTAGCAGAGAAAAGACTTAAAATGTATCACATTTTTTTATTTTGAGTATCAAAGTATCAATATGGAATAAAACCAATAATTTTTATGAAAAACCATTTTCCAGAACAATTTAACATTTATTGATATACTAGCTTATACCGGCGGGTTTCACCCCGCGCTTTTATACAAATATGAAAAATAATTTAATGATGTTAGATTTTATTTCTGTGCCCATTTCGTTATAGCTCGTTAATTTTTAAGCGAGTTAAGGTATTTAGGCCGTTTAAAACTATGAAATTATAAAATCTCGTCTGCGCGCTAGGCATACGAAAAATATCAATCCCTCTAAGTTTACCTTAAAATGTTTCCAGGTATACGACGCGTGAACGTGTACTCTTCTTGGAGGTGCCACGGCGCGTTCTAATATTTCCAACACAAATTTAGTAACCTGGCCTTGATAAAATACCACTTCTCATTACTGTAGCAAATGCCTCAAGAGAGCTTTAGATTATAAGGCCAAACCCGGCTCTCCCTTTTCCATTTAATGAAAGTTATTCTGTCACTTCAGGCACTTATAAAATAAATCTCCATAACAAATTTAAAATACTTCCAGAGATTTTCTATCCTTCCAGAGATATGTATTAAGAAGTTTTTAGTATGTATGGGAGGCGACATGCCTTCTTTTTTAATAACTCACATTTTTTCCATGAGCAATTGATACATTTTGTATTCACAACTCCATACCAAGTTCCAGTATTCTTCCACAAACACTTCCAGGGATATGTGGCAAGAAAAAGTAAATTTGTACTGGAAGTGCCACGCGCCTTTTTCTTATAACCCTAATCTTCTTCCATGAATTTAGAATTGATTTTACATACCCCAGTACCAAGTCCCAGTACTCTACCATGAACACCTCTAGAGATAAGCAGTATAAAACAGTAATTTGTACGGCAGGAACCATGTTTCTTTTTCGAATAACGCAAATTCTTCTCCATGAGTACGGAATTAATTTTGTATACACATCTCGCTGCCAAGTTCCAGTCCTCTGCAATAAACACCTCCAGAGATATGCAGCATAGAAAAATCAATTTGCATGGGAGTTGCCACACCACCTTTTGCAATAACTTTCATTTTTCTCCATGAGTATGGTATTAGTTTCACATGCATACATACATATGTATTTCCATACCAAGCTTGAGTGTTTTACCCCAAACATTTGAAGAGATATGCAATATGAAACTTTCAGTCAGTATGGAAGGTGCTACGCCTATTTTCCAAAAACGTCCATTTTTCTCCGTGAATATGAACATGATTTCACACAGTGTTTGCAAACTGCTAATCTGATTAACGATTAAAATGTTAATCGCGTTTGACGATTAAAATTAATTAGTCGTAATCAACTGTACGAATAATGATAACATTTTTTTAATCGTTAATCGCTGGCTGCGATTACGTTTAATTAATTTAAAACATTTGTCGTTAATCCAATTAAAAATAAAATCTGATTAATTTGCCTAGTTTGTCCGAGTTTGAAACCAAACACCAGTTATAGTAATTATTTGTTTTGCGCTTATAAAAAGCACAAAATTGTTATTAGTAATACATAAACTGGGAACTTTTACAAACCTAGTTTGTAAAACGTTTGTTGGTATATATCTTAATGAAAATGCACACCAAATTGCTTAGATTGGTGAGGAAACCCGACTTAGCCATACCGGATTAACTTGCTTTGTGTGTACAGGGAAATTCCAGCATAACTTAATTAATCACCAAACCTACTTGATCAAATTAAGAGTTAATGATTAAAAATAAATTTTTTAATCGCGGTTACGATTAACTGTTTAGTCGGATTAAAATTAATCATGATTAACTGTAATCAGATTGAATTTAATCGAATTAACTAACTAATTAAAACATCAATCGATTAATGCCAACATTGATTTCACATACATATCACTATACCAAGCTTCAGTTCTCTCCCACAATTACTTCCAGAGATATGTATGTAATATGAAAATTCCCGTTTGTATGGGAGGGGCTTGAGTTATCGGACTTACTTTCAGTCCAAGACCATCTTTCCGAAATCCGTAGTAAGTTTACTAAATTTCGTTCTGATCGGAAACGCGGTTAAGGAAGTCGCCTATTTTTCAGTCCAGGTCATAAACCATCTTTGAGTAAAATTTCATTTTCAAACAGGTGGCAATTCTTTAAAAAGTAGCCTATTTTTCAGTCTATGTCATAAGCTATCTGTGTGCAAACTTTCATGCAAATCAGTTCAGTCATTTACGCGTATTAATTTAATTAAACTTTCCTAATACGTGATAACTCTTAAAATAGTAGCCTATTTTCCAACATAGGTCATAAGCTATCTCTGTGCGAAATGCTATGCAAATCTGTTCAGTCGTTTCCGCGTATTAATTTAATTAAAACTTTTTTAACAGGTGGTAACTCTTTAAAAAAATTTGCCTATTTTCCACTGTAGGTCATAGGCTATCTGCTTGCAAAATTTCATGCAAATCCGTTCAGACTGGTAACTCTTAAAAAAGGTAGCCTATTTTTCAACCTAGCTCATAAGCTATCCGTGTGAAAACTTCCATGCAAATCAGTTCACTCATTTCCGCGTATTAATTAAATTAAACATTTCTAACAGGTGGCAACTCTTAAACAAGTAGCCTACTTTCTAACCTAGATCATAAGCTATCTGTGTGCAAAATTTCATGAAAATCCGTTTAGTCGTTTCCGCGTATTAATTTAATTAAACTTGTTTAACAGGTGGCAACTCTTCCATAAATTAGCCTATTTTCCACTGTAGGTCATAAGCTATCTGTTTGCAAAATTTCATGCAAATCCATTCAGTCGTTTCCGCGTATTAATTTAATGAAACTTTTTTAACAGGTGGCAACTCTTCCAAAAAATTAGCCTATTTTCCAATCTAGGTCATAAGCTATCTGTGTGCAAATTTTCATGCAAATCCATTCAGTCCTTCCCGCATATTAAATAAATTAAACTTTTTTAACAGGTGGCAACTCTTAAAAGAATAGCCTGTTAAACAATCTGCCGCATAAGCTATCTGCGTACCAAATGTTATGCAAATCCGTTCAGTCGTTTCCGCGTGATGATTTCCCAAACATCCAAACATACAAACTTTCACATTTATAATATTAGTAAGATTGCAAAAAAAGGTACACGTATCAGTACTAGTATAATACAGTATATTTTGCTTAGCTGCCCATCCTTCTTTGCACGAAAAACTTGTGCACTTAACCGAAAAAAGCTCTTAAGC